>NC_049202.1:1380000-1680000 GCF_013347855.1 Anguilla anguilla
AATAAATAAAAACACAGCCCCCCCCAACCCTAACCCTAACCCCACCCCCAGCACTCAGATCCACCGGCTCCACCATCTCCACAAGGCCCACCTACACAGGTGCCAAAACGGAGACGCAGAAATCACACTGAACTGAGATAGGGCGCGACGGGGGTCCTCGGGGGGGGGGGGGGGGCGTCCTGCGGCTTTCGGCAGACCGACAGCCCGAGGGGTCGCGTCAGCCGCCACGGAAACGAAGACGGAGCTGGCGAGAGGCGACTGAAGCGCACTCACGTGACGGTGGCACGTGTCCAAGAAGCCTCCAAGAGCCAGAGCCAGGGACAGGGCCAGGGACAGGACTGTCATCCCATAATTGGCGTTTAATAAAGTTTTCCTTCCCCATCAGCAGGCCTGACAGATCAGTCCTTCCGCTGCTCGCTAATGCACTCCTTACAGCCAGCGGACGGGGTGACAAATCAGCCTGGACGTTGGCTGACAGGAAGCAGACCTGACTGAGACTTCCTGTGCACCGCTCCGCATATTTTTATGGGTCCTGGACTGTCAGACGGAACAGACATCTTTCAAACAAAAAGAATAAATGACATTTAGGGACAAGTCGATTATTATTATTTATTTTTTGTTTTGAACATGAGCACATTAGAGCCGTAGACGGTTCTGATCTAAGCTGAGACAATGCGTTAAGCTCAGTGCCGCCGCCCCCCCGTGCCGCCCCCCCCCCCACCCAAAACACAGAAAGCTGCTGAGCCAGGGGGCCCGGCGACATCGCTACGGTAACGAATCACCGCCAGTGACTCCGCCCACCGCGAAACCCGCAGAGCGCCACGCCGGCAGCCCGGCGCGTTTGAGATTCTCGGGGAGAGCGCCCGCAAGATGGATGCTCCCCGGGATAAAAGCGGGAGGAGTGGGACACGGGGAGGAGAACGCCGGGCCGCCGCGTCCCCCGCGCTGATGTATGGCTGCTGTCTGGCGGAGAGAGCTCCAGTAAAACCTCCGTACACGCCGAAATGCGTTTTACACGCGGCTCCCTAATCAGCCCGCAGCCAGCCGCCCATAAATTCAGCCGCCGTCTGCGACGTGCGCTCACTGCGAGGAGGGGGGATGCGCAGCTATGCGCACATTCAGGGCCGTCTGCGACGTGCGCTCACTGCGAGGAGGGGGGATGCGCAGCTCTGCGCACATTCAGGGGCCGTCTGCGACGTGCGCTCACTGCGAGGAGAGGGGATGCGCAGCTATGCGCACATTCAGGTCCGTCTGCGACGTGCAGTCATCGCTAGGAGAGGGGATGCGCAGCTATGCGCACATTCAGGGTAGGCTGCAGCAGGCCCAGGCTGCTTCAGGTCTTAATGTGTACGGATTAGACAACTGGCACCATCAACAAAAATTATAAAAGGAAATGGTAAGATGCATGGTCATTAACTGGGGTAGAGGTACGCAAACGCGTGTCACAGATGGCACGAATGTTCAATCAGGTTTAAAAAGGGCGATGCTGTCACATCAGGTCACGCTGTCCCAGAATTAACGGTCACTGCACTGGTGTTCAAACAAAAGGAATTCTAGTTCAGCACCTCAAAGCTCAAGTAAATTTTCCCAAACACATGCAAATTCGAAGAGTCTTTTCTCAGTACATTCTCACCCTCTCATTTCCCATCTAAAGCACTTCCAGCCGGTTTTAATCATGGCAAGGTTATTCTTATATCCTTAAATCAGTTGCTAACCATGTGACTGGAATCATGCGTGGGGATTGGAGAAGGGAGGTGGGGTTGGGGGGAGGGGGGGTGGTTTTGACTCATGTCTCCACTCATGTATATATTTGCACAGAGTATTAAATTCACAAGAGTTGTCATCACATGAAGGTTGTTAATTACTGGGGAATATGACTGGAGTATCTCATCTGCGCAAAACAACATAAATTATTAACGTTATTAGGAAGGTTTCTGCGGGGGAAATGACGTCACCCCCTTGGCAGATTTAAAACAAGAGCTGTTTTGTTCTTTAATCTTGTAATAACCTTCAGCCACCTCCAGGAACAGGAAATGCTGTTAATCATAACTGCGGATGAGACCGCACTGTGACATGATTTACTGAACTTCCCCAAATAACTCGGCTAATAGCAAAGAGCATTTCCCCCCCCCTCTCCCCGCTCTTCCAAAGGAAAACCAGTCTGATAAAAAACAGGGAATGTTAAACAGTGGTATAAGATTCCTAATGGCGACTGATAATTATATCCAGCAGGGGCATTTTTTAAAAATACGGGCGAACAGACCTGAAGGAAAACCACACCCAGCGAACGCTTTCTCCCGTAAATGCGTTTATGACGTGCTCTCCGGACCAGAACGGGAGATGATATATGTGCGTAGTTTATTAAGCGCAGGACAAGCACTGGGGAACTCGAAGCGTCGCACGCAGCCCAGCTATGCGGAATGAGCCGCTGGGAACAGCGTGTCAGCGCGTCGGCGTGCCTCGCGCACACATTCAGCACCGAGTGTTCGGGGTCGGATGGCCACGCCGACTCATTTCAGCCCGTCGTATCACTATTTATAATTGCTCCCAAATTTGGCATCATCTTAACACGGCCCTAACTACTGAGAGACCGGAGGAAATTAGAGACAATGTTCATCCTTAAATACACGGAGGCCTACAGAGTGGTTTATTTCCTTTAGAAATGGCATTGCGTTTATCATTGTAAGTTCATGCTATCCTATTAACACACCATTTAATGTGTTATTGTGCGGTTATATACAGGTTATAAACACATATAGGCCCATTAAAATATTCATACATACATACATACATACATACAGTCAAACATATATATAAACATTTATACATAATTTATAAACTGTACAGTATTTTTATATACATACACAGACACATACAGGCACACAGACACGCACACACAACTGATTATTTTTTTAATTCACAATTTGTAATAAAATAAAAAATACTCTTGTATGGCTGAAACCGTTAAGAACCTGTATGGCAGAAATCTGATGTTATTTTATTGTTGTTTATATTTTAGGAAAGACCACAAGAGGGCAATAACAAGCACAACTGCACGTTTAACAAAACGTCCATTAGATGGCAGCACTGAGTCTATTGACTTCTCTGCTTCTGTAAATAAGGATTCTCAGGGCCATGATAAACTTGCGTTTAGCCAATAACTGCATTTCACAATGCCCCATATTTATGTTTAAATTTTTAAAAGAATGATACACTGGAAGTCAATGCTATAAATGATAAAACTGATATTGAAGTCACCTTTTTTTTTATCCACGTAAGTATTAAAGTCTGACGGATTTGTTGACTACATTACGTTGAAAGCAGAACTACATGATTTTTCCCTGAAGCATCTTAATCGGCTCGTTTAAATAAATACAAAATATGGCGGTAACAGTAAACATAAGCATTCCCGGCTTGAAGTCGATTATGAAAAGTGAAAATTCATTGCAATTAAATTCACATCGTTTAGGACTTCCCTGAAGATGAAGCAGTGCATTGACGCCGGTTGTAATTCACGCAGGCGTGAGCAGCGAACGCCGCGCTGTGTCCCTGAGACACAGAACCGCGGATGAGCGCGCCTTTCCCGCGGTGTTTAATGTGCGATCTGAGCGCGCCCGTCCCCCTCAGCGTTGGCAGGCAGAGAGGCAGGCGATTGGCTGGCGAGGCCGCGTTGGCGGTCAGTAAGGCAGGCGATTGGCTGGCGAGGCCGCATTGGCGGTCAGTAAGGCAGGCGATTGGCTGGCGAGGCCGCGTTGGCGGTCAGTAAGGCAGGCGATTGGCTGGCGAGGCCGCGTTGGCGGTCAGCAAGGCAGGCGATTGGCTGGCGAGGCCACGTTGGCGGTCAGCGAGGCAGGCGATTGGCTGGCGAGGCCGCGTTGGCGGTCAGCGAGGCAGGCGATTGGCTGGCGAGGCAGCGTTGGCAGGCAGTCAGGCAGGCGATTGGCTGGCGAGGCAGCGTTGGCGGTCAGCGAGGCAGGCGATTGGCTGGCGAGGCAGCGTTGGCGGTCAGCGAGGCAGGCGATTGGCTGGCGAGGCCGCGTTGGCGGTCAGTAAGGCAGGCGATTGGCTGGCGAGGCAGCGTTGGCGGTCAGCGAGGCAGGCGATTGGCTGGCGAGGCCGCGTTGGCGGTCAGTAAGGCAGGCGATTGGCTGGCGAGGCCGCGTTGGCGGTCAGTAAGGCAGGCGATTGGCTGGCGAGGCCGCGTTGGCGGTCAGTAAGGCAGGCGATTGGCTGGCGAGGCCGCGTTGGCGGTCAGCGAGGCAGGCGATTGGCTGGCGAGGCAGCGTTGGCGGTCAGCGAGGCAGGCGATTGGCTGGCGAGGCCGTGTCTTATTCACAGGGCGCCGTAGTGGTTTGACATTCATCATCACCGCGGGGTCGTGACCTCGGCGTGAACGGCATCAGGGCGTCCAGCGTGCTCCTGCCCCCCCCCCCCCCCCCCCATCCCAGGCATCATCACAAGCCCGCTCACGCTAGAATTAATAACTGCCCCCCCCGGCCAGAGAGGATGGAGAAAAGTGGGACATGGGGAGACGGGAATATTCGCGGTCGAAGGCCAAATATTTCATGCTTTCACGGGCTAATTATTTAGTCAATTTGGCATAAATATCACTAGCCATTCCAGAGCAGCACGCGTTTTTCAGACACGAGCATCTGCACTTTTCAGAAGGATGGTCAGCCCGTGGCGCTCCGAGCTCTGGGGCAATAGGCTATAGCCCATTTCATACACAGCTGTCAATTTAAAAATAAGAGACAACTCTAACCCGAAATCCAGTCTCTTAGTGCATGGTCCCAACATACGGGACTTATTGAAAATGTTGAATTAGTGCTCACACAAACCTGACGATATAAACTGCGATTCATCATCGTAAAGAAGACTCCAAGGTTGTCGAGACAAACAACACCAAGACAAATGGAAGAGAAAGATGTTTCTACGCTTTCAAAAAATCGATGCTCTGGCCAGTTCGCCCCCCATAAGCATTTTAACGTCTGTTCATTCTGGCTAATGAAACCGAGAGAGTGATTCACTGACCGCACCTGGTCTTGTGAAAGACCTCTTTACCACTGAAGGGACAGCAGACACTTTGTTTTTCCGACAAAATGCGAAAACCAAAAGCTGGTGAAATCTCCCTCAAATGAAACGATCCAGGCTGAAAGGCTGAGGCTCAGCAGAAGAAGTTTCTCTTCTGAAAAGACGCAACAGTCCAGCACATTTAGCATCGTTTTGAGTGTCGGAAGATTAATGAGAGTAAAAACCTCACCAAATCTTCTCAGCGCCAGTGACGATATTTCCTGGTGTAAGTCAGCCAGGAAATCTGAAGCCCCAATAATTTCATAAGTCATTCATTGTTATTAATTGGTTTCCAATGTTTTCATTGAGAGAGACAGAGACAGCTGTAATTGACTTCCCTCTAGACCGCATCTAACAAACCTGCAAACAAATGTTATGTTTCTGTTAAGTGATGAAAGAAAATGCTTTAAAGGTTATATTCATCATTTTTACAGTGATGCAACTGTACATGGCTTTTGTATCCGGATACTTCTTTGCATTCAAATCATTTTAATGATTTTAAATATGAATAAATGCTAATTGTTTTCAGAATGGGTAGAGAACAACTCTAGTGCCAGCAATTATGGAAATTAAACTGCTGTGTTGACACTATACTTAAGGATTAAATAAATGTTTATTATTGCTTTTTTACTGTACTCTTGCTCCATTTATAAATTTGAGCCTACTACATGCTCATTTTCTCTCTCTCTCACTCTCCCCCCCCCCCCCCCCACACACACACACACACACTCACACACACACACACACCACTTACTCCCTGCTAACACGGACTGTATATAAAAGACACAATCAAAAACTTGTATTTCAAACCCAAAGCACAAAGTTGTCATTTTTAAAAATCTAATTAAAATGAACTGTGTGAATTAATGAATCACAGAGCTGGATCTGAATCAAAGGTAAGTGCCTTTAAAGCTTTAATTACATTCCCAGTGTCTTTGTTAAAGAGCCAGCTGTCAGGAATGTATACAGCAGTGAAAGTTGATGGGTTGTTTTTCTTTTTTGCGTTATGAGTTTTATTTTACAATGCCTGTGGCTCCAGTTTGTATGAACCATGCTCAACAGAGCAAGAGAAACAAGAATTAGGACAGGTAGTAGGAGACAGACACTGTTCTCTGCCATTACAAGGGATAGCACTGAACAGCCAAATCCATATTTTTATGTATTCTTGAAAACAAAATAATCAAATAAACAAAAAAGTTCACAGGGTATTCACATCCAGGGACGTTGCTATGGAGCTCCATAACCCACAGGACGCTTGTGTACTAGTGTATGTGGGGGTGTTGGGGTTATGTGCCAAACTGCGTGCGTTTTATCACATCCAGATTGGTCCCGACATCCTGTTTTGATCGAGATGGCAACGGCTTTGACGTCTGACCAGGGGATCATGTGACACAGCGAGGTCAGGTGACCTTCGCTGCAATCAGTCCTGAAAGGACAGCAGCCACGCTCAAATTTGCATGAGGCTTTTAACACAGAACACAGCGATTATGATCTCGTCCGGACAAAAACCACACGCACCCTCTACACAACGCGAGGGAACGATATCGGTTCGCTCTGAATACAATTCTGCATCCTGTGTGCGTGACGTTGCGATTCAAAGGTCTCTACAGCACGTCTCCTTACAGTACAACATCAGGGCAGAACTGGCCAAACTCCATCCCCACATATCAGTGATCGACTCGACCAGAATCAAACCGCACGTGCTCCTCTGCCCGTGAGCCCTCAAAGCTGGACTTTTCCTGCACCTCTCTCACCGTTTCCACTTGTTTTAACCAAGTGAAGCTGCAGAGCCAGGGCAATGTAGTGGTCTGTGTAGTTCATTTAGTTCGCTTTGGGTTTTTTTGGTTTTGTTCTTGTTCGTTTTGTTTAAACCAGAGCGTGCCGCCGGTGCGTCGCTTTCACAGAGCAAAGGGAGCAGGATCGCTGAAGGCCACCCCATTGGGGATTGGGGGTGTTGAGGGTTTAGGGTTTGAGGTTGGGTTTGGGGTTGGGGGTTGGGGGGGGGTTGGGGGTTGGGGGTTTGGGGGTTTGCGCGCAGACACACGCAGTCATTCATCCGGAGAGGGTTTGACCCGGCCCGGTGGAGAGGGTGTGACTCCGCCCGGTGGAGAGGGTGTGACTCGGCCCGGTGGAGAGCCCGGTGGAGAGCCCGCTCAGCGCCGCTCACACGAAGCTCTGAATAAAGGATCCGCCAAAAGGCAGGGCAAACCCAGAGCGATGGCGGGACTGACAAACAGGGCATTTCTGCTTTAACTGCGTGAGAATCGAAGGAGGCACCCATTCCGCTCAGTAAACCTGAAGCAAATACGGGGCTCAATAAATACATCATACTGGATCCCTCTTTAAAAAAAAAATCAATAGACTAAGGACAAAGAACCTATAGCCATCACTTAATTCTCTTATCACTCTGATTTAAGGGACAAGGAGGATGTTAAATAACTGTAAATCTTTATCTACGACTTTGCGGGTGGTTTATGGCAGTTTCAACAGCAGTTCTGAGACAGAATGTCTATACCTTCAGCAAGGCACACAATTTATAGCTTTATTACCCTTTGTCTAAAAGAGCACAGAGACATAACGGAAGGCAAGAGATAGCAGGCGGAGGAGAGGGTGAAGTCTGGGAACAGGGTTTGGGGGGGGGCGGTGGGGGATGGGGGGCTTGTGGTGCCATCATTGCGAGAGACATATCTCAGTGACAGGTTTATAGGCGGGGGGGGGAGCTGCCTTCTATTTTGGGCTCTCCCCCCCCACCCCACCATGAAATGAGCGAGATTCAATTTTCAGATTTATCTGCAAACTGATCAGATTTGGCTGAAGGTCCGTGCGGCCCGCGCTCTCCCTTTCTCCCTGCCTACCTCTCTCTCGCGCTCTCTCCCTCCCTCTCTCTCTCCCCCCCCTCTCTCCCTCCCTCCCCCCGAGCACAGAGGTCACAGAGAGGACCGGGCGCGAGCGTTTCGTTTCCACAGGAGACTCATGAGTTCCCCGCGCCGAGCCGCGCCGCGGCCTCGCTCATATTTCCCGGCCCGGTGACGCCCGGCTTATTGTTTCCCCCGATAAGGGTGCGGCGCTCCCGGTAATGGGAATTAGGGGAGGCGTAAGTCACAGGGAGATCCCGGTGACACCGCATCAGCAGATAGCCGCAGATTCTCAGGAACGCTGAAGGGCCTCGGCAAACACAGCCGGCTTTGTTTACGCTGGGCCCGGCGCAGCCAGAAACACGCGCTCCATCAACAACAGCGACGCCACGCAAAGCACAGAACTACTGGGGAGCAGAGAAAGGAGCAGAAGGGTTTCTAAGGAAAGGTGATTTCTAAGTTTCACCTGAATTCATTCTGTAATTTGTGGGGGAAAGTGGCTGCCGTATTTCTTTTGAATTTGCTTATGCAGTGGCAAAATGACACTACCAGTGCCTTCTGAAAATATTCTTAAGATATAGGCTTAACTTCTACAAAAACCTATCCAGTTTTGGAAAGCATCGGCTACATTAGCGTCGAATCCGAGGGGCGTATTTAATATAATCACTCAGGCAGGCAATGTGACAGCCACACTCAGCCAAGAGCCCATCCTAGGTTTACAAGGCAAGCGCATATTGCAGCGCTCACCGAGAGGCAGGCCTCTCCAAACGCAGCAGATCAGCCGCTGTAACAGTACATTACTGTAAACTGGGTAAAGATGATCCGCTGTAGCGGTACATTACTGTAAACTGGGTAAAGATGATCCGCTGTAGCGGTACATTACTGTAAACCGGCTAACCAGACAGAGCAGCCAAACACAGGCGACTGAGCAATGTGCCAATAAAAATAAAGACATAAATTAGCGTGTTGCAGCAGCACATGCATTTTCACAATTAATAAATTCCACTCCATCAAGCCGTGATTTAATTATGAATTATGTATGCGGCCGCCATGAATCATTTATGTCCTTTATTAGTTAAATGGGGAAATAGAAAGTAGACATTTCACAACGATTTAAATTAACACTTTCCCAAATCCAGTTAGTACAAGAGCAGAGAAGAGTTACTGACCTATCAAAACTGAATATGAGGCTTGTTGCCAATGGCGAAATACATATCAAATTATGATTTAATAATTGACAAATAAAGCTGAAAGAGAGCACGTTTCACGCGATGGCAGGCAGTAAAAAGCCTTTCCCAAACAGCTGTGAATCTAAACTGGGATATAATCACAGTCCCAGCAAACATACTAAAACAAACTCATTTTAAAGACTGTACATCAAACTGCAGATGATTTAACCTGCATGGCTGTGTAAATAGAGGGATGTTGGGATAAAAGGTTTTAAAAATGATCTCAATATGCAATATTTCCCTCACGGTGATAAAGCACCTTATTTCCTCAACTTGCCTGTCCAAGTCAAAGTTCTCTACCCTTATTTCAGTTACTTTGTGGAGAATCTTCTTTCCCCAGAAATAAAGCGGTTTGTCTTCAGTCAGGAGTCTTCTTTGAACTTCAGCAGTCACTGAATTTTTTTATAGTCATCATTGGCTACTTGCTAAAGATTTTAATGTCTGAAGAGAACAGATGTCTCATAATCACTGTCACAACAACCATGACAAACACAATACATTACTACTCTGTCACCTAGGAGATGCATGTTGGCAGGAACAATGCAAAAATGTGAAAATCAAAGCATAATCACAAGTGTGAAAAAGGTGTAACTACCAACTACTGGCTAATTAGTCTGCAAGGCTACATTAAATTTGAGAGCAGAAGGACTTTTTGCGTGATCGATGCAGGAAAGCTGTTACTCCAGTTGGTTTGGGCGCATCATCTGACAGCTCTCGGCCAATCACACACAAGCGTACGCTATGGGACAAGGGCGGGAGAGGGAGTGAACCTCACATTTCACTCATGTTTACAATGGGCCAGTTTCATCATCTTGTTTAGTCTCTTCACCACTGTTCATGTTCTATTCTTGTCAAGTGAGAGGTGATTTATCATGTGCCGATATTTCAGGCGTGCTGACAGTTGAAACGCCGGTACGCCGTAAAGTCAAGAGTCACGGATGAGCAACGGCTCCCATAATCCTGTTTTTGCTGGATATACTCAGTTACCCAGAACTCCCGGGGTATGAATGCCTTTTCTCTCCTCAGATGAGTCAATTCGGCTACAGATTCAACCGCAATAATGTCAGAACCACTTCAATACAGTGGTTAGAAACTTTGTTTCATTTTCTCAATTTCCAGACATTCAGCATAAATAGGCCATAACCCTGCCCTCCATTTTCTCCACATATTTAGATATGATTGCAAGGAGTAGCATATTATTTGTATGTGGTGCATTGTCTTTATCGGCCATAAATTGGATATCATACGTACATATACACATACATACAGTATATGTAAAGCTAGTCTGTTGGTAATCGGAGCACCAATTTAGTCAGGAAAATAACAAGCATTGCATATAAAAATGCTGGATAGGCCTGGTGGCTGATGATTACCCTACAGAATCTAGCCTTTTTTCAGGTACTTATGCACCCATGATAACCACACTTTGTGCACTGTGAACGCAACTACTCACCTACATTCTTCTTCCTAGGTTTTTATCTAGTGCATCTAGTCAGTCTCGCCTTTGTGAGGTTATACCATGCGAGTAAGGGACCGTCTGCAAACTGTCTCCTGATAAAGAGAGCAGAACAATTCTAGTTGTTGTTAAGCTGATCGAAAGCACTGGATGACCATAAAAGAGTGGTTTTACTCAAGCTGGACATACTAATGACCTGGCCCCTGAAGTTAGAGGCCTATCAAATCTTTCATTGAGAGATTCCCCTTTTTTACTTTTCCTGTCAAGGTGATATTATGCGGGGAAGGAGGAGTATATTTATGTGGAAGACGGCTGTCAAGCAGCGCTGTCAGGGCTGAGCTTTCTGACGCCGCGGCACCGCCGGCTCATCCGTCAGTCCCGCCGAACGCCGCAGCGCCGGCTCAGCTGTCAGCCCCGCTGAAGGATCGCTGCCGTAGCCCGGCTCTCAGCCGAGAAGCCGAAGACGGAAGAGAAACCGCGAAAGTGACAGGCTCGCATTTCACACTTTCACACAAAAAAAAAAGCCAAACCCGAGTCCACGTTTCAAAATTGTTTTTTAGAAAAGCCTGCTGAAATTAAGTCCAGCAGTCAATTAGGAAAACTGTCGCATTCCTGGTCACTAATGCAGTGATAAGTGCGGAGTGGAGTATAGCCCACTGTTTGAGCGCAATAAGTAGGCCTGTCTGTAGCCAGACCTGCACGATTGTTGTTACGTGTATATCACAGCCACAAGACAAATGTTATTAACTTCAGATATATTGTCATTTTAAAACAATGCAAATTTCCCCCCTACCGCCCAAAAAAGGAAAATAACATTGTTTTGTTACCACATTGCATTATTCTTTCTTTTAATTTTGATTACTCTCTGTTTGTCATGTTTAAAAAATATATTTTTAATTATTTTGCAATACACAAAAAAAAGCTGAAGACATATTTGCATAATTTGGACCAGGCTCTCTGCTTCCTGATATACAACTGTTCATATTAACGTTTTACAGCCATGGTACACCAAAATAAACAAACAGCTGTTACAAATGCCTTGCTCAGAGCACATTTGACATGGTATGGAATGATGATGTTTTATTCTGAACATAATAAATATTAACAAGGTAAAATCACCTCAAGCAAACATGCCCATCTGCACAGGAACTGTGTCATAACCAATGCAGCAGAACCAATAAACAGAGCACTGTGGAATGGCTCTTTTCATATAAACACAACATAAAGTGAGCTGTAGCCTTATTTCACTTTTCTGGGCTGCTAAGTGCTTAAGTGCAGTAATATATTGCTTTCATAAGCCCGGTTTTCTTTCAGAAATCCATAGCAGTTGCAAACCTCCGAGCAGCGCGATTAAGAAAAAATACCGAGTGCATAACGTCGAAATAAATTCAAGTAATGAGATAAACGAAGGGTTCGCAGAGGAGTTTTATGCGTTTGCCAGCCACTGACAACAGCCGTGAGCAGTGGAGGTATTTATCGCGAACAGCGGTCCCCCGACACGCGGACTAATGCGTTACCTTTGGATTACTGCGCGTATTCGTCTGATGTCTGCGCGCCGACTGTGGCGCGAAGCCTCGGGCGGCCCCCCCTCCTCCGCGAGGCAGCTGCGCGGACGCGGCCCCGGAGGAGAACGCCTCTACTCTCTCCAGCTGTCTGGAGTTCGTCTTTAACCGGGCGGTTGGAGGCCCTCCCGGGACCCGCGTCAACCTAGAGGGTGCGTATCCGATAAGTCGGCCATTCATCAGCCCAAATAAAGGCAGTAAAGTTGAGTAGTTATACACAGCGTGGCCCGGGTTCAGCGCTTGGGTTAGCCGCCTACCTCACCGTGGAGACCCGCCGTTTCCCCGCACGGCAAAACGCCATAGATCATTTTTACTTTTCCCCGAGCACTTGTACTGCGCATGCAGTTGCATGCTCTACCCAAATATTAATTTCCGTGATTTCTCTGCGGGTGCAACAAAATATCACACCGGGCTTCGCGTTTAACTACTGCACTTACACCATTATAGTCGAGGCTTTTCAACCCGTTGATGCATGACGAGAATTCAGACATCGCTGCTAAGACTCCTTGCAAAAATAATAAGACCTGGGTTATGTACATAGCCATCAAAACTAAAAGTTGACATGGACATTGCGGTGTTTACAGTGTTCTTGTAAAAACATCTTGCTATATCCATAATAAGGCAAGGTGCACAACACAAATTCACAGCACATTGTTCGGAACAGTATGTGAGCCATTCTATAGGAGCTTGTGTTCTTTTATTCCCCTCTCCTAGTGATAGCACCTGTCAGCTGACTTGTTGTTCCCAGTGGCTTATAAAAAATAATGACCATGCAGTTAAGAATCAACAGACCCATCAATAAAACTCATTGTGGGCTTCATGGAACATTTCCTGCATTCTTAACCAGGACGTGATTTCTGCGTCAGTGTCACAGCTGCATACAGAAGGTGGGGTGGGGTGGGGGTGGGGGGTGGGGGGGGGGGGTGGGAAGAGTCAGTTCTGTAATGAAAAAAACTCTCTCCTCCTTTGTCTAAAATTGTGATACACATACAGAGGCAAAAAAAAAAAAACAGGACTTGGGTGGCTTTTGGTCCAAAGCGCTTGGTCCCATTGAAAATGAGATGTATTTATGCATTTACAGGAACGAATGCAGCCATGTCCTGTAGTGTGTAAACCTTTATATTGCCCATAAGTCTTAACTAACTTAACCACCACCCCCTCCCTGCACACACAGACCAATCCGACCAAACCTGGGCACTACCAGCAGCTGGAGAGGCTTCTGCTGCACCCCACACCCCATTCTGCAGTCTAAATCACCCCCCCCCCACCCCCCCACCCCCTTTAAAAACGCATATGGAAAGTCACTCGCATGAACTGCTGCTCTCTGATATCCCCGTGCTAATGAGAGCTGCTCCTGACCTTCTGTTGGCGTGTCCGGCGCAGATGAGGGAGACGGCCATCTTGGCGTGATGTAATTAGCGTTGGATACGGTGGGTGTCTGCGCGCGAATTACACACACAGCTCTGGCGATCCCTCCCCTCCCGTGCCCCGGGTCACATGACCGCAGTACCGCATCGGACATTTCCTCCCGCTCCACGAGACCCCTCAGCTCCGGCTCCGGGGTGGGGGGGGGGGGTTGGGGGGGGCTCATGAGGGGGCAGATAATCGACTCAATTAAGTGGGTCAACTTGCCATAGCAAATTGACCCGAGTGAGAACATCATCGTCATCACCATCATCATCATCATCAGCACTTAATTTATGGTAATTGCAGGACATCGCGGGTGAGACGGAGGAGTGAAGGGGAGGGAAGGTGTGGTAGAGTACCGATCCACACACTGGGATTAATAACCATCATATCCCTCCCGCCCGCCCAGGGAAGGTGTGGTAGAGTACCGATTCACACACTGGGATTAATAACCATCATATCCCTCCCGCCCGCCCAGGGAAGGTGTGGTAGAGTACCGACCCACACACTGGGATTAATAACCATCATATCCCTCCCGCCCGCCCAGGGAAGGTGTGGTAGAGTACCGATCCACACACTGGGATTAATAACCATCATATCCCTCCCTCCCGCCCGCCCAGGGAAGGTGTGGTAGAGTACCGACCCACACACTGGGATTAATAACCATCATATCCCTCCCGCCCGCCCAGGGAAGGTGTGGTAGAGTACCGATCCACACACTGGGATTAATAACCATCATATCCCTCCCGCCCGCCCGCCCAGGGAAGGTGTGGTAGAGTACCGACCCACACACTGGGATTAATAACCATCATATCCCTCCCGCCCGCCCAGGGAAGGTGTGGTAGAGTACCGACCCACACACTGGGATTAATAACCATCATATCCCTCCCGCCCGCCCAGGGAAGGTGTGGTAGAGTACCGACCCACACACTGGGATTAATAACCATCATATCCCTCCCGCCCGCCCAGGGAAGGTGTGGTAGAGTACCGACCCACACACTGGGATTAATAACCATCATATCCCTCCCGCCCGCCCAGGGAAGGTGTGGTAGAGTACCGACCCACACACTGGGATTAATAACCATCATGTCCCGCCCGCCCCCCCTCCCCAGGCGGGCCTAATATCAAACGCCATCTCCTTACGCTAACAAATGGCACAAACCATATGTACCATGTTACGGGAATGTTTTAAACATTTGTACGTTTTTAATATTGATCCTGCTCCACATGCTTGCTGTATGCATTTCATCATTTCTGTATCTTAGTACTGCACTTCCTGGATTGATTGCCACTGGGGGGGCCCGGGGGGGGGGGGGGGGGGGGGGGCGGGGAGGCAGTGCTGTCAAACCCTTCAGGAAGGATGTAACCCGAATTACCTTCAGTAAAGACCCAGCTGCATAAACAGACAGAAACGTAGGCAATGCAAGTCACATCTGTCAAGCAAATAAACAACCAAAGGCAGTATCTGCTGCATTATCTATTAATTACCCGTCTGTCACCAGACATCATCTTGACACCCTTTTGGGTTCATGAGCAAAGCGCCAAATCGCACAGACTTCACCGTCTCCATCAGCGTTCACAAGTTCCGACAAACTTGGCCTCACAAACCAGTGTACAGCGCATCTTCAACGCGATGGTCGGTCTCATCCATTTGTGGTGCGAGTGCTTGTACACCTGGCCAAGGTAGCACAAATTGAGCACATTCCTCCTACCTGTAGTAGCCACAGTGTTGCACAGCTAACTCAATACAAACAAAAATAAATAAATAAGACAGCTTCTTATTCATATGCAGCGCAGGAGCCTTCATTTTGAGGCAGCCCATAGCCCAGCCAGCTCATGGGCAAGAACCTGTTTTTTTTTTCTACTTCTTTTAAGAAGCCATCATTTAATATTCCAGTGCTGTCTGAGCATACAGACAGTAAGTTCTGGATTTACAGACACTTCCTGTAAACACAGCGTTGACTGATGGGATGGGGGGGGGGGGATCTGAGATGTCAGAAGAGATTGGCGCGAGAAGCCCGCGGAGCAGGCTGGCAGTGCCAGGCTGGGGGATTAAAGAGTCCTGCTTTCACCCGCTAATTGTTTTTGAGGAAACAACACGTCTTTTGCGCCCTTGCGAGAGGCGTCGGCGTCTTTCGTAACGAGAGGCTTCGCCGCAGCACGATCGCCCTGAAGCGAGCCCTTTCATCTGCGAGGACTGTCGCAACTCCGCAAAAAAAACCGAAATCTGTGTCTGTTTGCATACAATGCTAAGGGGGGGGGGGGGGGGAGTGTGTGTGAGTGTGTGTGTGTGTGTGTGTGAGTGTGAGTGTGTGTGAGTGTGTGTGTGTGTGTGAGTGTGTGTGAGTGATTTGAAAGTCAAACGCAAACTGTCAATCATTCCGAATTCTGTGCTTCCACCGAATGTCTCGCAAAAACAAAGAGGGGGGGAGGGGGAGAGACAAAGGTGTCAAACTGAGCTGGTCCCAAAACCTGATACACAAGCACAAACAACCCACGGCTTACTTAATTGAAACTTTCCATTTAGAAGGCATTTTGGTTCCACAATAATGGCATATCTATGCGGACTAAGAACACTCACCTATATGCAAAACTGACTTTTTTTTTTTTTTTTTTAAAAGGTGACTGATTATTTTTAATTATACGTTTCTGACTGCAAGCTCAAATCCTAAAATGTCCCAACAGGGGAGAGTAGCTTGAATAAACATTTATGTTTATGTGTTCAATGCCGTAGCTCATGGACCAACTTGTCAGAAAAAAATAAGATGCGGCCCGGCCCGTCACTTCAATGAGCGACTCGAGGCCTTCACAATGCATAACATGAATCACACTGCGAAATCAATCTCTGCGCCTCTGCGCCCCCCCCCCCGACCCCCCCGACCCCCCCGACCCCCCCGACCCGGCGTCATTCTGGCGTACTGGGAAACGCGCTGAATACATCTGGCCGAGCCCCGACTGCTGGAACTGGTGCTGCTCTTTATACAGTCGGGTCTGACAGGCCGCACGGAGCAGCGGGAGTGGGATGAAAGTGCTGATGGTACACACGTCCCCGCGTCTTGATTAAAGCAGAAATGCACGAGTGTGCGTGCGGATGTGTTGAGTAAGCTGCTCTGCGTCGCTGTTCATCGTCGCGCACGTGCACCGGGGGGAGAAAAGCCCGGCTACGCTCAGCCGTCCTTCGACATGACATCACACTTCGGCTTTCGCTAAATGCAGTGAACCCCAGTCAAGTCAAAAACACAAATTTCCCCCACGCACACATGCACACCATACAGCACGAACACCATTCCCATTCATTTGTGAGAGTAATGTCATTTTTAAGGACAGTACCGTATGCAGATATTTCAACTATGCATTGGTTCTTTAAACAAAAATAATAAATAACACACCTGCTTCATGTACTTGTTGTGTAAATGATTGTCTGGGTGTGTATATTGTGCATTAAACAATGTTTCACCCGGTGATAACGAGGCTTAGAGAGTATGAAGAGGATGACATCAGCGTTATCTCCTTAGCAACACTGCCACTCTCAGCATGAAAGCATGTACCACATGTAGTACACACCGTATCTCTAAACCGAGCTGCTAAGCTGACGTTGGTGTTCTAGAGCAGTGGTTCTCAATGTTTCTGCCCCCAAGGCCCCCCGTGTCCCTGGAAATATTACAGCTCTTCCCCCCCCAACACAAAGACATGTCTGGCTGTCATCGTTGTAACTCCATCTGTACACACACCAATGCAGTTCGTCAAGCCTATTTCATTTCACCCCATAAAAAAGTGTAAAGGTGATTTTAAATAATTTGCCATACAAATTTCAAAGCAAATGGCAAACGTGAGTATGGCATCTACAGAAAGTAATACTTACTATTAATTGCTTTCTTTGTGTTATTTATTTAGCTGAATAATTACTTACACACACACACACACACCGCCAAGTTCAGTCTTTATATGTGCTAATGCCATCTGGGGTAACATTTAGTGCAGTTGTGGAAGTTCCTTTTCAAATACATATTTAAACTCTCACCTGGAACCTCAAATCAGCACTTAGCTGAATTACAGCAGACATGTTTGGCAGTGAATGGAAGAGCCTGTCTAGTGCACCATCAGCGGGAGCTATGGGGACAGGGGGGGGTTCAGTTATTAGGACAGGTATTGAGCCCAGTCTGGGAACATTTACCTAAACTTTCAACAGAAAATCACAACACAGACCCCTGGATGATTTGTTATTTTTTATGAGCTGCATTGTTTGTGTTGAATTCCAGCAGAAAACCTCCTGGAGTGTTTTTTCAGCAGGCAATACTGCAGGTTGGCGACAGCCGACCAGCCACATGAAAACGAGCAGGCCTGGGTAGGGACGAGAGGAGCGAGACGAGCGCTTTGTGCAGACAGAAAAGACGTCTTTTCGCTCTTTAACAGACGCAAAAAGCAGGCGAGGGACCGGAGCCCTGTCTGTAGAGCGCGCGGGAGAACAGGAAGTACTCGGCACAAGTAGCAGAAACAATTAGTGTCACATGAAGTGTAGAGCTGTGAGGAGAGAGGGTGCGGAAACGCAGCTTCGCCGTCTCGCGGAAGACCTGATCGGCGCTGGCTTCTAGGCGTCTCGCTCCGCCGTCGCGCGTGAAGCGAAAACACGTTGAGGAGAAGAGAAAAAAAGACGCCTGAAGTCGCGTGGCTCGTTTAACTGATGTGCACTCGCGCGCTCGGGGACATGTTCGCATTGGCACGTATCCAATTAGACATCAACAGAGGATGTTTGTCGCCCTCAGAGATGCTTTGATGCACTTTATTTATAACCGCTTAATTTTATTAAGCAGGCAAGTTCTCGCAAATGAGAAGGGCTCCATTGAGAAACGCATGCAGCCGCTTCACGCGCTGGGGACTGTTTTGTGCGGACGAGCCCAGTTCCCGTCTTAAGCCAGGTATATGATAGCGATGCAAAGGCCATATGCCACAATTCATACTTTAACTTTTTTTATCTTCTACCTGGTCATCTAAACAGCCATTTGCCAAATGAAGGGATTAGTCTTTTTGGTACAGTGCTCCAACAAACTCGCATTCCTTCTGGAAAATGTAAAATAGTGTTTTTGCTGCTGCACGCTCACAAAAAAAAAAACGCAATGCATGATGAGAAAGAGTTAATGTCTTGAAAGACACAGATACATTTCAATACATAAAAATATTTCTCACCTAGCTACCTTTAGGATATTACTGCGAGAATACTCTCATCTTAACACACAGATGTAGGTCAGCCGTTTTTTAAAAAATATATATTTCCTGAGAAAATTTACCTGGGCTCAAAGAATGTTGAACAACCCGAAAAGCAGGTCTGGCACAAGGGAGGCTAAAATTAGCACGTTTATCCTGTGAAATGCTACTGCTAAAAAAATAGTCCTCCTTGATCTTCTCAGCTAGCTCCCAGCGTTCCTCATAAACTCTGGTTTGGTGACATATCAGCGATAAGCTCATCATGACAGAATATATGCATGATTACCTCACGTGCTGCATGAGATCTACATCAAATCAGCATCATCTACTGCTGCACCTCGTTTGGCAGTCAAACGGGAATTACAAAAGCACACCAAGTTTTCCTCCGTTTTATGACAGCAAGCAATCCCACAAATCCTCACCCATTTACGTAGCAGCACATGTGGGAAAATAAAAGTAGAAAATAAAGGTCAAATTGGGGCAGGGACAACATCTCTAAATGTTGTACTTAATTGAATTGTATTAGAATGCCATAGAGGTTGAGGGGAGAACAAAAAAGTTCAAAATATTTCTAAATCAGACGTTTGTAACATTGCAAAATTCAAAACTGATTGATCTTAGATTTTGCCTGCTACAGTCTCTCCCCCACCCCCCCCATTTCCACGGCATCAGCTGTGTGATGTGTTCTCAGGGCCCTGTCCTAACTCAGTCATGTGACCGTAGGCCCAGTTTGTCTGCTCATCTCCCAGGGCGACCACCTGCTCCCTTTCAAACGCTCATCTTTTAAAGGGTTACATCTCAGCACCCCACTGTTTCATTTCAGGATTTTTTTTTTTTTTTTACAGCAGTCAGTTCTCCATCCACATCTGGAGCCGCGGGCTCATTCTGACACCGCGGAGAGGAGTGGGACAGAGGCTCCGAAAATTCCTTCCCCCAATAGCGTGGGGCGCTGGATGCGGACAGCCATGGCAACCAGGTCACACAGGTAACAGTGCACACCTCCCGTTAGATCAGCTCTCTGAGAGGGCACAGTCACTGTCACACAGCTTTCTACCTGTGAGTGCCTGGCACCTGTGCCCCGACTCAGCACAGTGTTCCGCACCAACTCAACAAAGAGTTTGTACGTGACCCAAAGGGATCGTGTGCGCTTTCAGAGCTAAAGTCTGAGCATGGGACATTTTACAGAGTACCTGTCATTAGATGTAAATGCTAATAACATTACAGAACAATGTAAAAATAAAAATAACTATTGGAACTCTCTATTATAAACATTTAGGCCTAAACATTATTCATTTTAACAGTGTAGCTGAGAACGCTGCTTTGAATGTTAATATTACATTTTTGTGTGCATGTTATGTTTTTGTATTCATACAATGTTGCCAAAGCGTTCAAAGAAATTACACTGAAATAATGTGCACACAATAACACAATGTAACCACCAGAGGGAGCCACTTCATCACAAACTTTATAAAATCATTTGGAAAATGTTTTGTAGCCTAGAAACTTAATGAGGCAATTTGCAGGCTCAAGTAGACCACTATAATGTTAGTATCCTATACTGAAGGATACTACTCTGTTGCAGGAGGGATACTACTCGCTGTTACCATTATAACGTCAACAGCAAATGATAACGTCCAAACAGGAACGAAAATGATCAATTCTGAATAAACCAAATAACCTCTGTCCGTGTTACTGAAGAATATTTTCCATTATTAAACCATTCGATCAGCAACAAATACTTTTCCAAATACAATATACTCCCACTTTGCTGTATTCGAAGAATCCGAAGTGTAAATGAATCCAGTTTTAGCAACCTGAACATTGACCATACTGGCAAAGACCCAGGCTGCTGAGACATGACCCAAAAATTGATTCTAGCTTGTCTGGCCAAAAAGCACCATTTGAATGAGGAGCCAATCAAATCATACCTCTCCACTAACTGATAACATATCGACATCAGCACTGGGGCTAATGGGTCAAGACCCCGTTTGCAAATAAATAAATAAATAAATACGCCAAATAAAACCCAGCAAGCCTACATTAAGATTAACCCTTTTAATATTCCCTTATCTAAACATCAGCGGAAGCTAAACGTACATCAAGTTAAATACACCCGGCTGTGTATTTTAGCACAGTTGTGGCCATTGAAATACTATCAAAGGCGTTCTACTCAGACTGTCGCCAAGTGTTGGTTCATTAACCCGTGGAATGCCTCTAACGGCGCGTCACGAGTTAAACAAAAAAAGATTAGTCCGGGATCATTCCCCTCCCTCACAGAAGCCATTTTAACCAAACCGAGAGCCAGTTTTCTTGCTCATATAACCGAACAGTAGGCTAGCGGTTGCAACTGAATCACCACTTGGATCATCTCAGTAGCCTACAGTAAGTAAATAAATGACATCCAACGATAAAACGGTTGAGTCCATGCAAAAATATTTTTTGGAAAGCGTATCGCAGTTAGGCTTCTATAGGTGTGTATGACAGCAATAACCGGGAAAATGTAGGATTATGGATGCTCAATTAACCCTCACAGTATGGCAAAAGATTGTAACATTTTGAAACTAGAAATAAATGTGCACCTATTCTCGGTTTATTCTCAGCGTAGCCTTTCGCACAGCATTAGCCTACAATAATAGGCGCCAGTTAATGCTACTTAACCATCACATACAATTTTACGTGAGTTGTACTGCCAAGTCAAGCTTGCAAATAGCCTAGTCATGCAAATAACTAGGCTTTCCTTTTACGTATGGGAAAGAACACGTGACACGGCGCTGCACCTTCTCGATTCATTTTGTCGCAAAATGTTCACATTGTAGAAACGCACTTGTAGAAACATTACGGAAACAATTACATTTGTAGATACACTTTTTGGGGATACAAATATTCTAAACACCACGGTAAAGGGGAAGTGTATTTTGTTGTACAGCGGAAGGATTCGGATTTGCTTCGTTCGTTGGCCACGTTTCATAGTCAGTGGTTGCCACAATGCTTCAGAACTCCGTAAATAAAGAAGCGTTGATTGGCACTGCCACGCTCGGCGTTGTTCTTGCGGCAGGCTATTTAATAGGTAAGGATCTGATTTGTTTGTAATAGTTCTCAATGTCCTAAAAACCAGTCTAATCTTACCCACGAACGCGATATACAGTGCTAAGCCCAGTGACCTAAGTCAAGCTGTTGGTTTGACTGGTTTCCCTGGTTTTCACGGGCAGTGAAGACTATTGCGAGTTAAATCAGTCTGATAGTTGCCCTATCGTTTTGGTTGAGCGTCCTATACTTCTTTGAAGTGTGAAATAAGAATAGAATTAGGCACTAAGCTTCTTATTGAGAATAACCTTGACGTTACTCTTACAAAAAAAGAATAAATAAGAGACAAATAACTCAATCAATTGACTTTAAAAACAATAATTAAAAAAAAAATGTCGGATATGCATTTCATTTTGTGCGACGCCTTTAAAGTAAACTTTACTTGAATAGCAGGCCTATCATATCATTCATGTTGCACGGTAATGACGTGCTACTCCCCCTAGTAGTGCATCTACAGGTTGTGCTTCAACTATCAAACAGCAAGTCAAAACAATTAGCAGTTTGGCTTTCATAAAACGTGATCAAAATTACCCGTACATTTGCATTCGCCCTGTGATGCGCGAACGTCAAAATAATTTATTTTCATATTATGTTGTACAAGTCTCAACATAAAATAAAAAATATTCCAAACGTAATGATTTTCTCATGATTTCACGCAATTGGGTTGCATCCAAGTGATGCATACAGTAATGTACTGTGTATTATGTGTATTACATTAACATTGAGTAACCTGACTCCTGCATTACCGTGAGCAGATAAATGGATGCAAAGAAAATCAACGTTTTTTCTTTTATACTAAGTGCCATTCTTGCAAATTATGCTCTGTGAAGGAAAACGCAGGTCCGCATTTAACATCATGAGCATCGTCAAAAGTCACTGTGGAGGAAAGGACAATCCCGTGATGCAGTATGTACTGAACCACTCAATGAGGGAGCATCCTGCGCTTAAAAAACTCAGACTGGTAAGCAAGTCCTAATTTATGAATGCATAATGTGTCCCTCACTTCTGACAGGGAAAGTAGAAGCAATACAAGCTCATCCATGCAAAACGAGGTTCCAAAAACTATGTCGCTTATGCAAATTTGAATGATACGCCCCCCCTCCCGCCTCCATTCCCTGTGGGTTCATTTTCACTAGGGCAATACAACAAAGTGGCCACCAGAGGGCAGCATTATACAACGCTGCACGTTTTTTACTACTAAAAATCACGGAGGCAATTAAGAGATTTATTGAGGGTAAATCTTCAATTCCTTGAGACACTCATGCGCTTTGTGTCTAGTCATACATAATCAAGGGCGCATCACAACCATCTGACCAATGGGAACAGCCATCTCGCTGAATAAACTTCATAAGACCTTGAATTATCAGTATAAATCATCTGTGACAGGGTACGACGAAACTAAAACCGAAACCGCTGTTTAGACTCGAGTTTCTCGTGTGTGACAGAGAACTCTGGAGGATCCCTGGAACTTCATCATGGTGGCCTGTGAGGAGGCTCAGCTCATGGGAAACCTCGCGAAACTGATCAAGGCCAGGAAAGCCATTGAGATCGGTACGAAAAAAAAACCCCTGCTTTCATCCACTCTCCCCCCAGAGGACAATTCAGCTTTAGGGTCAGCCAAATCACAGCTTAAATAAATAAATACTCACTGCTTCTCTTGTACAGCTTATTTAGAATGACGTCAGTCCACAGAAGCCTAATCGTCATTTTTAATATAGTCAATCCACTTTCAGACTCCACTTGCACCCCTACAGCTGTATTCCGCAGTACTGTCTCCAGTCTTCAGAGACTGAAATGAAGGCCGATATTGAACCTTATAAAGAGCGGGGGACTGTTGTTGTCCTGAGGTGAAATGCCCAGACGTCATCATTCGTACCCTTTGCGTGTTCCAGGAGTGTACACGGGGTACAATGCCCTGAACATGGCACTGGCCGTGCAGGACGACGGCCATGTTGTGGCCTGTGACATCAAAGAGGACTACGCCAACGTGGGCAAGCCCTTCTGGAAAGAGGTAAGCCAAGCTGGGTCTGCTTTCCCAACAGCTGTTACGCCAAATGAACAATTTGCTTAAAAAAACGTTTTAAAATGTAGTTTTTATTTCACGATCAAACGTGTGCTTCAAGCTGAACTGACCGATGGCACTTCAGAGCACAAGATGGAACCCTTAGAACTGAACCCTTTCAACCGCTGCAAGCAAAACTGTAGAAATACGAAAGTAACATTTTTAACGCCGAGCCATAATCATTTTGAATATCGGAAGTTGATCATTTTAAAATAAAAAACCCCTGAACATCAGCTTAAGGTCTGTGGATTAGAAGGAACAGAACAGGAGGTGCTGACTCAGTAAAATTCACTGTAGTAGCCATTCCAGTCCAACTTGAAATAGCGCCACCATCTGGTGCACTGTGGCCTTCACACCCTGGAGGCCTGCAGGCTTTGCTGCCCTTTTAAACAGTGATTTACTGCGTTAAATACACCCAGCACATCAGCTGGGAAAGTCTGAGACTTCAGTGCAGAGGGGACACCGCAGTGTAGACCTTTCAGATCGTAGAGACTGCACATGCTTTTCAACTGTATTTCACACAAGATAACGATTTGGTAAATTCCTCACTCTCAGAACAAGATGTTAAAAACAACTCATAACGTCACTGGGCAATTTAAAATTTTTAACACCTGCAAGTGTAGCTAAGGATAACACATTCTGTGTTACTTTCAACAGTCTGTCTTGAAAAGTCTCCCTCTTTGTAACACATAAATTATATATTTATAACACAAGAGTAGTAACTCTGACACAAAATGTGTTGAAAGTAACACAAAAGTAGTAACACCAAAAAGTGTGTTCACGCATCTTTTTCACATCTTGCTCGAGCCTTTTTAAGCGATACAGTGGAAAGGACATAATGGAGAATAAAGGTTTAGTTTTGTGTCCCTCTCAGGAAAATGAAAATGCAGTTGCTGATGTACAGGAAGTCGTGGGCAAGCTTCCAGGAATGAGAACTAGCCTTGGCTGAGCATGCGTTGGTCACATGACCACCCACTGCCCTGAAGCCCATTACTCATCAGCTTCCCTAACTTCATAACTCCCCAAAAACCGCTCCTACCGACAGCCCTTTTGTAATCATACTGTTTAGGGGGCATGTCTTAAGACTTTGAACAATACATTTAATTTATTTGGCAGACGCCTTTATCTGAAGCAACGTACAATAAGTGCATACCAAAGACGATTGGAACAACTACAAAACACAGATCCGAAAAAAACACCTGATGGAATTCAACTTTCCAGGATTACACGTCCATGCTTTATGCTTTAATTTAGTTATTCTTTATTTTATTTTCTTCTTTAAGGCCGGCGTTGAGCACAAGATTGACCTGCGCATACAGCCAGCACTGCAGACCCTCGGTAACACTTTTCACGGTTAAAGCCTTTCGGCGGCCATGTTTTTACCGGCCTGGGTCGGGAGCCCGTCCCCGCCTGACGCCCCGATCTGTCTCTCCACAGACGACCTCCTCGCAGCGGGCGAGGCGGAGACCTTTGACTTCGTGTTCATCGACGCCGACAAACAGAATTACGACAACTACTACGAGAAGTCCCTGCAGCTCCTGAGGAAAGGGGGCATCGTGGCCATTGATAACGTGAGTATTCCGCACAGCTCTACTTCATATTCCATATTTGAAAACCGCTTTAAAGTTCTCCCCCCCATTTCTTTCAGCTGAGAAAGCTTTTAAGAATAAACACCGTCAGCCCACGATTAGTAAGACCCTTAAACTCAGTTACAGGAGTAAATATCCAACTGTAGGACGGGACTGGTTCATGGCCTCTACGGAAAAATAATGGGTAGAATAATGGGTCAGGAACTGGTCCTGTAACCCAAAGGTCACAGGTTCGATTCCCGGGTAGGACATTGTTGTACCCTTTGAGCAAGGTACTTAACCTGCATTGCTCCTGTATATATCCAGCTGTAGAAACGGATGCGATGTAAATGCTGCGTAAGTGATGTATATATGAAAGTCGCCGTGTAATGTAACGTAACCTTAGGCTCCGCCCCGGTCCTCTCTCTCCCCCCTCCCAGGTGCTGTGGGGGGGTAAGGTCGTCAGCCCCGCAGAGAATGACCTGGACACGCAGAGCATCGACAGGCTGAACAAGAAGATCCACAGAGACGTCCGGGTGAACGTGAGCATGCTGACCGTGGGAGATGGCCTGACGCTGGCCTTCAAACTCTGATGCCGGTCGGCGGACGCGAGAAAGGGTCCGGAACGTTCTGGAAGTCCTAGCACTGACTCTCCTTATGGCATTACTACTGCAGATGAACTACTACTTTCTGTGCAGTGACCAAATACTATTTGGTATTCAGGGATGATCTTTAGGTGTTTTTTGATTTATCTGATTATTGTATTTGATAGAAAAGTAAATATGCATTGGTAAATAGTGAAGTAATGGTCTAGAGAAAGAGAAACTAATGTTTAGAAATCACTTTGATTTATTCAGTCTCAGATTTCAGATCAGGAGCAAAATGGCAGAAGTATTCTCATTAAATACTTAACTGTAACTGTATTGCAAGACATAATATAGCCATTTCATAGTATCCAAATACGGAGGACAAAAAATACAGTCGGTCTACACACTCTGGTGTCAATCAACCAATGGGAATAAGACTGACACTATGACGTACTCTGATTAACAGCCCCCTCGTTATTATATGGACAAAGGCATACAGAAATTAATATACAGAAATTAATGACAAGAAATAAATGCAGAAATAGCCATTTATGTCAGATTTGATTTTTAGTTTTCTTGCATTTATATTTATCAATTCATTCATTCGAGTCATTTATCTTTAATATTGGCACTTTTGGTCCTCCGTATCCAAACAGCGTAGAGTGGGTAAGCCAGGTGGTTGAGAGTTTAAACTGTGGGGTTTGGATTCTCTGAAGTAGAAGAAAAGGCTTCCGGTGGCGTACTCCGTATAAAACGCGGGGCGCGCCAGCAGCATCTGCCGTGAGAAAGGTCAAAACCAAAGGACACGCAATATGCAAGCCTAACGCATAGGAGCTCGTTAACTGAACACATTTTGGGACACGTATTTAATGAGTATTTAGTGATTTTTAAACAGAAACAAATGCAGCATATGTACGGATATTATTAAAATATTTTTGTGTCCATTCCTTGGATGTGCTGCGTGGTTTTATTTCGATTGAATTTTTTTTTTCTCCCGTAATCATGGTCCCGTGAAATCCACATTTTTAACTAAAGCCATGGCCTCTCTCCAGCGCCCATTGGATGAAGACAGAGCATTAGCCAGCATGCTACAGTTACATGCAGAAGTGTACGAGCTGCACTAGCAGAACAGTAGAACATGGTAGAACAGTCCAGACTCCACACCTCTGTAAAGCCGAGCTGAGGGGAGAACCTGTCCTCTGTGTGAAACAGGACTTGAAAGCAGACTCAACCAGTGATACTTAATCAGTTTGGCCCCCGATAATGATCAGTCTTCACAAATTGCCAAACCATACAAATCATCTGTATTTTTCCTCAGAAAATCACAGGCATTCGATCAGGCAAGATCTTATTTAGTAGCTTCACTTAAACAATTTCTTCTAAATACGGAACTGAGGATACAGCCACTAATCTTGAAAAAACTCCCCGGGTCAGTACAGCAGATGAAAATCGAGTTGTCGGTTGACCCACCTGGTTAAACTGCATACGGAAACGCTCCCTTCCTGGGTAACTTTTCAACCAATTACGCCCCTGACCTACAGCGCTGCAAGCCACACATCACTGACGAGATCAGCGTTTGATATCAGCCTGTGACCTGCTTCTCTGGAGGAAGCCCCAGCTTCAGTAATACCGGCCTTGCTGTACTCTCTGAACAGCATTCGCCACAGTTAGATTTTTGGGCATAACTTATTCAATCTGATCTGCTCATATATGCTCATATAAATACTAATTATTGGGGCCTTTGTAGAATGATCTGTGTGGAAGAACTTTAAAAAACTGCAATGAGACAGAACCACTGTTCTTAGAATCTAAAAAAATAATCTGTTGTCAAAGATACATTTCTATTTTCAGTTTAACCTTGGGTTTCTGACACAAAACATAACTCACTTAAGCCATTTCCTCTTCCCCTAAACCAGCAGTTCTCAATCTTATCCAGAAAGGGCCAGTGTGAGTGTGGGCTTTCATTCCAACCAAGTTACACACCTGAATCAACCACTAGCGTCTTTGCAAAGGACCTTGATTAGTAGGAGCAGGTGTGTTACCGCTTGGTTGGAACAAAAGCCTGCACCCACACACCGGCCATTTCTGGATAAGATTGAGTTATATTATTATAGTTATATTATTAATATTATATAATATTATTATTTGTGTTGATGGTGTACGAATACGTCAAATGCTCTCACATTCCGAAAAAACGCATTTTATAACCAATATAACACATTCAATTTGAGGGAATAATTGGACTGCACTCACCGTAGCTGCGGGAAACTGTCCTCGAGCCCACGCCAGTCCAGTCTTCAAGGCCAGGGGCACCTCTCCTTTCTCCATATTGGATCAGTTAGATTGTTTATACGGTTATGATCCTATTACGGTCCAAGCCGAAGAACATACTACAGTACCGCGTAACGAAGATATTTCCAGTGGTTTGATACTTAACGAAGGTCCGTTCTACGAAAGCAGGTGTTTACCCAGGCAAACGAGAACACTAACTAAAGTAGATCAGCCTAAATTCATACACACGTCCTTTGTTTGAGAAACCCCATCCTATCACTAAACAAAATAGGTCTATTTGTTTGAATATACAAACCGAAGGCACAAACGATTCACAAGAACGTTTGAACTCCCGCCACCACACCTGCTTCCCACAAGCCCTCCCCTTCCTGCGGGTGAGGTCACACCTTAATTGGGAAAGGGCGTGGCTGCGTGCTGCATCGTAATTTTTGCAAAAAGTCCCCGAAACTGACCAAAAAGTAGCCTAGCCTACTGTCTGTACGTTGTAATAATAAATTGTAGCGGGATTACCTTCACTTTGTTTGAAAAGGTCAATTTATTGCAATCGATTGTATTGGTCCCTGTACCACCGGCAGAGGTGCAAGCTAGAAGTATTTAGGCTATAGGATCAATGAAGGACGTGACCCAATAGTTAACATGCACCCTTACAGTTACCTATTTAAATCTTAGACCGCATTGATATTTTGTGAATAAAATGACTTGTTATTCACAACTCTGGCAAGGAAGCTGTGAGTTAAAACATTTGAATAATTTAATCAAACATGGCTTGGGTACTAATCCCTGCATCCATGACAATGTTGGCATCAACTGTTTTCCTTTGCTTAGCCTACAGTTAATAGTTTGGCCATTATGATTTAATTCCACAGTTCAGTTGTTATAGGATGTCCTAAAATACCACGGTGCATTATGCGTCTGTAAAATGAATAGCATGCACATACAAAGCCACGTGCTGCTGGGGATGACACCGTATCTTTTTCCAATTAATCTAATTAGGGAGAAGTTGATGAGACTGGAGTGTCACTTTACGTGGGACTTGAAAAAGGAAAATTATGATCTCCCTTTTATGGAAATTAGACTGCACAAGACTATTAGTACTCCACACGGGAGGGGAGTACTAATTGAGGGCCGAGCCCTCAATCATCTTGCTTACGTAAAATTCTTGCGAGGTTTGACTCACGAGGCTGTGGAATACCTGAAGAGGGCTGAGGAGGAGAACGAGCGCAATCCGTTAAAGTGCGTCGTTACATACGGAAACTAGGATTGGGTGTGCTATCACACGGGAGAAGACTCCGAAGTCCAGACCTGCCTACGGAGGCTGGAGGAGCTTTATAATTCTTGAATTTCTCAACAGTACAAGGATGTTTGGTATCAAGGATACTAAAAAATAAATTTTAAAAAAGGGTAACATAACATATCAGTAATGTGTAAATATGTAATGCGTGTTCATTTGCAAATAAAGATCAATGACCTCAGCAACATCTTCTTCCTGCTTATTCCCTTTCAGAATAACAGCACAAGAATCCACCTACAAACAGAAATCTGGATACAGACCAGGGCAATTTCAGCGTTTTTGCAGAGATGGTCAGATGTACCTGTACAGGAATATTAGCTAGCTGCAATAACTTTAAATCGTATGGTGTTTTGGCAATTAATGAAGGGAAGGCCAAGTTACAAGGACATAGCTAAGGCTGCTTTAGATCATGTTTATTAGACTTTAAAACAAATGATCAAATATATGCTATAAAGAACGTTAATAATCGCTCACTGTTTGCAGAATGGGTTGTGGCACATAGAACGTGCCTTTTTTTCCAAAGTAGGACACTAATTAAAGATCTGAGGGGACTAGTTCAGAACACAACCCTCCTCCAGAAACAGAAGGCTGTGGTCTAATACCTGCAAATGCACTGAAGTCACTCAACTGAATCTTAAGTATAGATTTCATCCAAATGAAATGAGCATTAGGTGCGTTTTAAAATCAGAAACACCGGGCATACCATTAAAAAACACACAGCTACAATCCACCCTGCAGTAGTGTCCTTTTCCTCAAACTCCTATAAAAACTGTTGTAGTTTACTGCGTATGGAGTGTTTGCAATGTTCATAGGCCTTGGTCATATGAGGTCATATATTATGATAGGGTGGACTAACAGCAGCATTTCAGTTTAGGTCCTTGGATGGAAACGAGCGTTTGATTCCCTGAACTCCACCAGACTGAGAACCCTCTCTCAGGACACCGCAAGCAAATTCCTCCTTTTCGAAAATTGCAAAGCTGGAGACATCAAGCTTTCTGGAGTTCAAAGACTTTATTGAAAAGTTCAACATACACAAGAGGACTTCTGCGGTTTCTCGATGGCCAGTCAATAACATGGTGGGGGGCACTGACAGCTTTAAGTACTGAATTCCGTCTGAAACAAATCTATAAAGTCAATTTTGGCAGTACTGCACAACTTCATTACAAGTTTTTCACCCAAGGTAGAAACTAAACGCAGGTCACTCTCACCACATACGCTGGTCTCCAACTGACTGGTTGTCACAGCAGGTAAGCTACCCCTCAAGACAGCGACCACCCAAAAACTGCTCAGCTTAAGGGTGGCCTTCGCGTTTAGGTTCTCGCTCACTTTTACTTTCAAGTAGTCACCGATGGCTGGCGAAGCGTACAGGCTGAAATCGCAAAAGCGTGTCCTATGTGTGAAAGAGAAATGGAGGTACAACAATATTTAAATAAAAAGGTGCTCGCTGGAGTATCGATAACATTGGTGGAGTTTTACATTCTGCAGGTCAGAGAACTCAGGAATATCGTGTTATTAACAACACCGCAGTGAAGCCAGGAGAGCAGCCACGCCCCATGCCATGACCACCATTTTACGTCTGACCGACCACACATTGGAAATGAAAAGCGAAACATTCACAAACGTCCACTTTTGAGAGAATGGTGTATTTCATTGATGGCAGCGCACAGAGTTTTGGATACATCGAAATGTATAAATAACTGACCTACTACAAGCATCATCAATAACTACAAACCAAAATGAATGGACACCAGCTGGCCGGCAACCATCTAGTATCATTACAGGATCGGGTATCTTGTTGCTTCAAACGCATCCCTTTGAGAAATCCCCTGCTGGTTGAGTTGGAAATAACATTTAAGGCCAAATTCTTCTGATGTTCCCTCATCTCTGACTCTACAGGGAAGGGCCTTAGGCCTCCAGCTCCAAACCCAGTCCCAGCTTGTGGCCACCGGCATTGATGCTCTTCCCATCAACCAAAGCCGACAAGATGAGCTTCACACCTGCAAGAGGACGAGTTCTGAGATTAAACTCTAATCAGGCCGGCAAATTCTTTAACAATATTATTCAACATCGGATCACAAAATGAACTGGAAGTAATACTCTCCAGCAAGATACACCAAACGATTTAGGATGAAATTTTTAACTGGAGTAAATAGCTCAATTCTACAGTGCTATTCACCATTCCCCATAGCTCAAACACACATGCAGATATTTAAGAATGCTTTACCCTCTTAGCAGGGTACATACCTGGTCGCAGGGTCTGACTGTAGCCAACTCCAATCAGACTGGTGTTATTCACTTTAGCCTTTAAAAAAAAAAAAAAAAAAAAAAAAAAATTTCAACAATCCAATTTATGAAACCAAAATGTCACTGCGGGATATTAAAAATGGTTCCTTCAATTTCTTAAGTGTTGCATATAAACCAGAGCTAATAATATACACCGTATTACAAAATAATTCAACATGCTACATCAAAGCTGAAAGCTTTATGCATCACTATGTGGTCAAACACATAGTATACAGACCATAGCATACAGACCATAGTATACAGACCATAGTATACAGACCATAGCATACAGACCATAGTATACAGACCATAGTATACAGACCATAGTATACAGACCATAGTATACAGACCATAGTATACAGACCACATAGTATACAGACCACAGTATACTGACCATGTGTCACCAGTACGGGCCAAGCTAGATTACTTTAAACACATTAAAATCTAGCACACTTTCAGGGGAAACGGTGCAGATTTTTAATAAAGGGGCAGGGGGGCTGGGTTCACACGGAGCTCAGTCACAGCTGTACTCACTGAAATGGCGCAGATTTTAAATACAGGGCTGGGGGGCTGGGTTCACACGGAGCTCAGTCACAGAAGTACTCACTGAAATGGCGCAGATTTTAAATACAGCGCAGGGGGGCTGGGTTCATGTGGAGCTCAGTCACAGAAGTACTCACTGAAATGGCGCAGATTTTAAATACAGCGCAGGGGGGCTGGGTTCACGCAGAGCTCAGTCACAGAAGTACTCACTGAAATGGCGCAGATTTTTAATAAGGGGCAGGGGGGCTGGGTTCACGCAGAGCTCAGTCACAGAAGTACTCACTGAAATGGCGCAGATTTTAAATACAGCGCAGGGGGGCTGGGTTCGTGCGGAGCTCAGTCACAGCTGTACTCACTGAAATGGCGCAGATTTTAAATACAGGGCTGGGGGGCTGGGTTCGTGCTGAGCTCAGTCACAGAAGTACTCACTGAAATGGCGCAGATTTTAAATACAGGGCTGGGGGGCTGGGTTCGTGCTGAGCTCAGTCACAGAAGTACTCACTGAAATGGCGCAGATTTTTAATAAGGGGCAGGGGGGGCTGGGTTCACGCAGAGCTCAGTCACAGAAGTACTCACTGAAATGGCGCAGATTTTAAATACAGCGCAGGGGGGCTGGGTTCGTGCGGAGCTCAGTCACAGCTGTACTCACTGAAATGGCGCAGATTTTTAATAAGGGGCAGGGGGGGCTGGGTTCGTGCTGAGCTCAGTCACAGAAGTACTCACTGAAATGGCGCAGATTTTAAATACAGGGCCGGGGGGCGGGGTTCGTGCGGCGCTCAGTCACAGCTGTACTCACTGAAATGGCGCAGATTTTAAATACAGGGCTGGGGGGCTGGGTTCGTGCGGAGCTCAGTCACAGCTGTACTCACTGAAATGGAAGCGCTGGAGTCCAGCTGGTACTTGGCCGCGATGCCGAAGCGGGTGCTGTTGCTCCCCGCGGTCCACGCCAGGTTGACGGCCGTCTCCAGTTTGTCGCTCACTTTCTGGTAAATAGACCCTCCGAACTCAGACCCGTCGTTGCTGTGACGACAAGAGGAGGCATCAGGGCCCAAAACCAGACAAGCCGATTATTTTCCACCGGCCAATCACCAGCAGAAAGGCATCTGCCTTTTTTCTGAAAATCACTGAGAAATATACAGACTGTACACACCCTAAAAGCTGGATTATATGGCTTTCACTACAGAAACTGCACTTCAAATCTAACATGTCCCCAATTCTTAAAGACACCCCACCCCTTCCAACAATTTAATTGACCCACTCTTAACCAGCAGTCCTCATATCCATCACCCACACCTTAAAGACTTACACGTTGGTGTGCAGCTGGAAGTCCCCAGTCTTGTATCCAACTGCGAAGTTGTTCTGGGTCATTTTGGATTTGGCGGTGTCGAAGGACATTTGGTAACCAGCAAGCCACCCTTCGTAACCAGCGACGGCCGCCCCGTGAATGGTGGGCCCAGCGAAGTCAAAGTCAACATCACAGCCCAGGTTGACGTATTCACGCTTGTAGGCGGTCTTGACCTTGCCACTCTTCTTGCTGATGAACAGATATACACATGCGTTAGATTCAAAGGGCACCAAGGACCATTCTCTGAAACATTATCAGTATACTTACCTTGTTTACAAAAAAGTAAATAATGCTATTTTAATACAGTGAGACAAAGATTTAAATACAGTTCTGAAAATTCTCAACTACCCACACTCATTTAAATTATATTACAAGCAATCATATAGCAGATGCTCTTATACAGAGTGACTGTGGACTGTGAAAGTGGAGAATATCAGGGTTAGCCTCAGGAATACAAAATGTGATATTGCAAGGCCTATTTTTAATCAGTGAGCGTAAAATTAACTGAATAAACCAACATCAAGTAGTGGAAACAAAAATAAATGACCTATACCTCCAACACCAACCGCAAAAAAAATCCAAAAAGAAAGAGGCCCTGGCACAGGCTTAAGTGGGTCAGAAGCCTGAGGCAGACATTGGGCAAGGCTTCTGCCGTCCTCACCGCAGCGTGGCGGGGCGGGGGGGCGGGCGACTGGCGGGATGTGTCCCGAAAGAGCAGGCGCGCCAGAGGGAGGGGGAGGGCCCCGAAACCCAGAGGCAGCAGAAGGAAGAGGTCTGGCTGGGGTGTAGCGTCTGGCGCTCTTTTGAAGATGGGACAGAGCCGTCCCTTCAGCCGCCCGATGGCACCCAGGCTCAGAGCCTGATGCCAGCCATTCACCACAGCGTTCTACAATCACCTCGGCAGGGAGCAGCCCAGAACTCAGCCAATCTGGATGCTTTTAACACTGTAGTTGAATCACGCATGAAGTCACAACCCTGATTACAACTAGTCTCCCCCCTTCTGTTCCTCTCTGCGCCCTTACCACCACCAGGACAGTCTGCGTCCTTTAAGCTGCTCAATAAAGCAAATCTGGGTAAAGTGGCAAGAGCTTCATCTGAATTCCATGTTCGTCAATCAGCCTTGTAGGCTAGGTAGTGTTCCCATAAAAGGGGCGGTGCCTGGACCAATGAGCCTATAGTGGTAGAGGATGGACCGTACTCGAACGGAGTCTCTTAGGGGGGGGGGTACGGACAGGTACAAAGAACATGAGTCATAATCTCAAAAAGTAACCCCGTTGACGCCAACAAAGCCAGGGACAAGCGTTGGCAAAAACTGTGTGGCAAAAACTGTGTTTTAAAATAAAAGTATTATTCCACAATATGGAAAACCCAAGGGTTAAAAGTCAAATTAGCCCGCAACTCACTTCGTATTCCCTGTATTTGCATGTCTGAAACAGCGAAAGTCACTGTGCAAAATTTCCCTCAGAGGAAAGCAAGCGGTAGGAGAAAGGTTCAGTTAACTGTACTGAACGCCAAAAAAAGGCATGAGGCAGCCGTCTATGAAGCAAGTTTCAGCATCACGACAGATAGCTTGTGACGGTTATCAGTTAGCGACATGCTACTAAGCAAGGCCTGTAGCAAGCAATTCATGCCTATTCAGATAACTCTTAGACATGCTCCCTGCACAGGTGCAAGATAAAATTTATGAACGGGGTGTGGATTCAAAATGACGCACGCTTAGCAATTACACCAACCGGGTCAAGCCAAACATTGACAGAAATATTTTCTCTACAAAACAGTGTTTTTAAAATACTGAAAGCAGTGCATAAACGCGATTTTCGTTTAAATAAGTCACCCGTTTATGCATCCCAACAGGAGTGCGTTATTTTCCCAACTCACTCATGCAGACAAGGCCAGAAGTTTTATGGACTTAAACTGGCTTACTGCCCGCCCATAGCTATATAAAGAGCAGTGGGTGATGTTACTCAATACTAGACTTAATGTTCATCAGTAGTTTTTAAAAAAAGAAAATATTCAAATTGAAGTCTGTTTGCTGTATTCTTCTATGTGAAATGTAATATTCTTTAAACTCTGTATTCTGTATACAGACACATACCCAGTGTTTGGCGAGAAAGTTGTGTCAAACGTCAGCTTCAAACCTTTGGCAATCTAGGGAAATAAAAAGACGGAAAATAAATTTAATAAAATTAAATCAAGAAAAGGTGAATAAAACGGTATTAATTTCTTGTATTCCACCCTTGGCAGTACCTGGTCTTCGATGGTGATTTCTGTTCCGAGAGTGTTGTCAGTGTTCCACTTCTCTGTAAAGGTCAGGCCGTATTCTGACCACTTGTATTTGGTTTCCAGGCTCCCATTGACTTTGCTGGTGTCAGTGTTGGAGGAACCAGAAGTTTTGAATTCCTGCAAAGACACACAACATTCCAAAGTGTTTATCCCAAACATATCACTGAAAGGTTGACAAAGCTCCAAGTCACCCAAATCTTAAAACTGCCAAAGAGTTCCGAAACAAAAAGATAACGTCAACAATAAAAACATTCAGATGAAGAAACCACTCCAATGAATACTATGCAAGCACAAAAAGGTCATTTTGGTCCACCAGCCTGAAAGATTCAATTTCAAAAGCAAACATGGATTACTCATATTATAATCTTGAAACACACGCTGTAATTATTTTATACCACAGGAACATACCACACCGCTAGCAGACTTTGTCTTCACGTCAAGTTTCACCAACCCAAAACCTTCAGAAATTAAAAAATAAATAAAATAAAAAAACTTAGTTATACATCAAACACCATTTATATGCATGTTCTAAAATATGACATGCTACAGTTTCAGTAGTTATTCCATTTTAAGATGCCTTACCATATCCCTTGTTGAAGATGTCCTTGGCAGATTTGCCGAGGTCACCATATGTCGGAGGTACAGCCATTCTATCTGTGGCGAAAAAGAAATGCCGTTAACCACGGAAGCCCTTAAGTAGAGCTCTAGTCTCATTTTAAACCAGCGAGAATCCAATCCGCACACTGCAGGTAGGCACAGATCCTTGAGTTGAGACAGGAATGAACATCACTCGGCGCACGCCCACGTTTGCATATCGTATCAAAGGCAGTTTGCATTGCGCTGGGTGAGAACAATCACAGGTAATAAGAGCAGACAGCTGGCCACGCCTTTCAATGGCACCAGGAAGAAACAGCCCTGGCCTCGCGGGGCTACACTTCGGCGTTTATTAAAGGCACTTCTCCAACGCACAAAGCACATTACTATTCTTATGTCATTTTAATTTAAAAACTAGGCCTACGTCCTCAAGTGTTTACGTTTACATGAGGTGCGTTTAGTTTTAGGGCATCTTAGCTAGCAGTGCAAATTTTATACTGATGAAAATCTGCAATATTAGAATAACCATAGTGCACGTTAATGCAGTGAAACTATAACGGCATATAGTTTGCCTCAAAATTACATTAAGTCTGAACAGCATTTCAAATCAACAAAGGTCGCCAGTGTGCCTGTGAAGGATGACATCCAAAAATTGTCCATTGTCTGGTGATTAGCTAGCTAGCTGCCATGTTTTAGCTGGAAAAAATAATAATAATAATAATTCAAACAAATGTCTGCGCGTAACATTTTGTACGTGAATTGGCTAACGTAGCAATCCAACCATATATCTTGCCTTATTAGGAACCAAGCCTTCTCGATTCAGCTCGTTTCGCCGGCTACTACTACTAGCTGGTTCATGGACCTCCGCTAACGTTAGCAAAAATGACGTAGCGGGCTATATAGCTAGTAAAGTATGGGGCAATCCACATGTCAAGGCCAATTCGGACTCCTATGCTAGGCGGTTATGTACTCGCCAAATTAAATATTAACGCTAACGTTAGTCATTTGTGAATCATACTAGGTCCCAAGTTAACGTTAATCTACCGATAACTATATGTTACGAAAAACAAGGGCCTAAAGCTAGTGTAACCTAGGCAGCTGCATTTGAAGCACTTTTGGTTCGGAATAGTTGGTTAGCCAAGAACTAGATATAGACGAAACACAGCAGATCCGTTTCGTTACTTAGCTAAGCTAACCTTACATTTTTACTTATTTAACCTTTGGCTTTGTTTTAGCAGGCAGGCCCATTAAGAACATAGGACAGCCTAGCAAAAGGCAAAGAAGTCTCTTGAGTGAGAAGTATTGAGTAAAAGGGCCGAAATTAAATAATCACAAGATCATATAAAGTTAGCCATCCAGTTTAGCGCTGTTCAAATTCAAAGCAGCTTCATATTACACATTTAAGCAAACCAGCTTTAAGGATTCATTCAGCTTGTGCTAATGCATACTGCAATGATTTCTTTTAAGTTAGCTAGTCTAGACAGCTATATACGCTGGACCGAAATATCTTATTTAGCTAGCAAGCAAACGATATTAACATTGCTTCAATGCAACTGTCAATTTGAAAACAAGCAAGGTTAAGTTTCCGAACAGGAGGCCGCCATCTTGACATAACATAACTAAGCGAGGCAACGTAATATTCTATAGCTAGCGTTAGAGCCATCTTCCTCCAAGATCTACAGCTATCTAGACTGCAGGCTCGGCTTGGCAGTTTAGATTACAAATGTCAGTTGAGTTGACGTTTAACGGTACGCTAGCTAACTCACCAAGCTTGCCAACTGGATCAGCAATGTTCCAACGCCCTTAGCTCGTTATTTGGTCAGTTAGCCAAGCAGCTAGGGTTAGCGAAGCAATTTACCCAAAACTCCAACACTGTTAACATTAGATCTAACTTGTAACCTTGGCTAACAGCGAACTGAAAATCTCAAGACTGCAAACCCCAGCTAACCAAATGTCGAATGGAGTGAGCTGGCTAACTTAGCTACCTAGCATCAGCATTAGTAACTTGGCTAGCTAGGATACATTCAAAAATACAATTTAAATATTATGTTCATTAGATAGGTGGATAGCGATAATGAATCAAGTTAATGTTACTGTTAGCAAGTTTAATTAGCCTATTTATGAATTGGTACTTTGCACATTTTTATTTGAAATTGCAGCTAGACTATCTTTTCTAATGTTTCTTAGCCGGCGCATGTTGAAACGCCCCCAAACTACACAGTACATTTGCTAGTGTCAAACTAGGAATCGCTACAGCAAACCGCACTCTAGACAAAAAGGTGGGTCTTAACCATTCGAGCTGTTCACAAACTAACGTTGGCTATACCCAAATCAGAATTAAAGTTTTCAATATTTCTTTGGCAATTACTTGGCGCTCGATATTTACATAGCTACATTTTATTCGGAAAAACATGGTGCTAGAGCCTAACCTACAGACCAAGTCTGCTTCCATTTTTCTAAATAGTGCGGGAGCACGTTACGAGCTTTCAGTTGTCCCTGGAATCCACGACAGGCCTCGTTCAAACTTGGTAAACTCCAGGCAGAGTTATCACAATGGTTTCTACTTAGCGGTAATTCGTATATAGCCTAACATTGACGTGAAAACTTCTCTCTACTTACCTGTCAAAAATTGAGAGGTAAACTACAACGTATGCTTTATTTTCCGGCTGCAACTGGCGCCGCACCGCCACAGTAAATCTCTCCAGCTGGAGGGCGAAGTGAAGGAGACACTGCAATGCCACAGCAACCTCTCATAACCTCAAACCGAAGGACCCCGCCCTTAAAGCTGTTTTTAATGTGCCTGTCTGAAACAAGTGACCATGGGCGCTTGAATAAGTTCGATTTCAGAACCTCTGAATTATAATATGTTTGGAAAGTAACAATTATTACTTATATGGTGTTCTACTTGTTAAACGGATTAATCTTATGTCAAAGGTGGCTTATGGAACTCAATAAAACTTCTTACCTTTTATTTTAGGCAACCACACGGACTGCCTTTTTTATCACCATGGAAACTTAGGTAGGACCAAATTAGCGCAAACCTGACGATAGAAATGAGTTTACGTAAAATGGTCTTGCGGCAACAGCTGAGATCATAAACGTATGTATATGGCTGGGATTGGATGAGGTGGGTGTGTCACCGCATTTCCAAGCTTGGGGCGTAAATGTATCGATACCGTTAGTGAACATTCCTGTAAGTTAAGTAATTTGTAAAGAAATTAAATGGCGCTATATTTTACTGGACTGTATTGATGTATCACTCGATAATTTGAACAGCTACGCTTTAATCAAAGTCATAGCCTAGCTAGCAAGCTCTGGCTAACATCACTTGGGAAAACGCAATATGTAAACTGATGTTCGCTAATTTGTATCTGGTAGTAGGACCGAGTATAGACAAACGTTAGCTATTCCATTTAAGTTAACGTTAGTTGGTGTGAACATGTTGCGAAGTGACGCCAGCTAAACAAGTTGGGCGCATGACGCTAACTGCCTTACACTAATGCGACATATAGCTAGATATCGACAACATATTTTATAGTCTGCCGTTACTTGATCCAATCAAATCCAAATCAAAAGGAACAACTACTCGCCATTTGTAAGATAGCTACTGACGTATTGCATTATAGCTAAAACGATCTGTTTGAGTCTGATTTATGCATTAACACTGTTTGGCTTTAAAACACGCAAATTGTTTGCAACAGTCCTTCGTTTGAATGACTACCGATTTGTAAGGCCGAATGGGGTAATGTGTACCTTCGTGTAAGTGAATTTCTGCTCACAATGAGCCATGTCAATAAAGAGTTGCAACACTGCCTTTTTGCAGCTATTCTATGCGTCTTTATTTGAGAGGTTTTCTTTTTGATATCGTGTTAAGTATTATAATAGTAGTTTGAGGTTACCTGACAGAAATCCAGACATTCCATGTCACCCGCTGTTATACGAGAGTAATGCGTTCTTCAAACTGCAAGAAGCTTGAACTATTTACTAACTGCCAGTCAGAGTACTCGTTGTTCAAGTGCGATCGGTGTACAAGTTTCTGATAATGAAATGGGGGGATAATGTGTATGTCCTATTTTTCAAACTATTTGCAATCGAGTTAAAAGTAAGTGGTTACTGACCAAGTCTGAATTTCTCTCCGGGGTGTAAAAACTCCTGTCCTGTCCTTACTTCCTGTCAGTACTTTGTAGTTCTATATAGTAGAACAACATTGTGCTGTAGATTTGGAATTAAAGTTTAAGCCTTACAACAGAATGGACTTGGCCCATTTGGTGAAAGGGATTCTCAGTTGTAAAATGGTGAGGGCAGCTCAGAGCCGATTCTGAGAATCCTTTCTAACCCAAGGCAGTCTAGATGTTGGCTATTTTCATGTATACACTCTTTAAGATTAATACATTTTCATGTTACCTTTGTATCGTTTTTTTTTTTGGAGGCACCATATTGTGTTCAGTGTCAATCACACAAGCTGCTTGCATTTTTGTAGTGTACAATTTTAATAGCTGCGGAGATGCATCATACACAAAACGCATACAACAAACCCAATACACAATGAGAATTATTGCTAGAGTAGTCTTTCCACCAACAATACACAACCCTCAAAAATAAATAAAATACTTGTACCAGTACCGAAAAAACATGACTACTGCAAAATTATGAAATAAAAAGTGCTGGTTCTTTGGATGCTCCAAAGAGATATCAGATAAGCATACAGTAGGCTAATCATTAAATTGTTCTTATAGCATCTGTAACAGCAAGGTCTTGCTCGGCGACAGAAGCCTGGCGTGTGTGGGAGACTGTGCTTGGGAGCTTACGCTGCAGAAGCACAGTAGCGCATGTCATGGCTATTGAGATGCTTGATGCGTTAGGCTCTGCAATGAGGCTCAATTATTACCGTTAATAATTCTATCATTCAGATGAACTTCAGATATGCACTGATGCACGGATGAGTGAGATATTCTCTCAACAAGGAGTTGGAGACCTGGATGCAGTCCCCACTTGTCCTTCCCTTTGACTGGCAGATTAAAATGAAGCGTTCATTGTTTTCTTCACAAACACAGTTTGGCAATCTCAGGAACCATAAAATGCAACTTGGCAAGCTGCACTTGTGAGGAATAAACCAAACACTTGCATTTCATTCGGAGTCAAAGTTAAGGACAAATGTTGGTTGAATCCAGGCCAGACTGTTGTTCTGAAAGACATTTTAATAGCGTCTCAAAAATACTGACATATTGGGAAATAGTTGGCTAATATCAGCTGAACTCCAACATACATTTACAGTAGTGTATCGGTGTCAATGCTTGTCGGAGGGGCACAGTGAGAAATGTTTTTATTCAATGGTTTACTCTAAGTTTGAGAGACATTAACTGAATAATGATCTGCATTTAACACTGACCATTGACAGTTCTTGTCCTAAACATAAAATAACAGAAATATGTTTCAGAAATACATACCATTAGCAGAAAATCTTTACCAACAAAACTTAACTTTTACAGAAGACAAAACAAATAGCCGGTACCTGTGAAGTGAGAAGAATCGGGGGTCAGTATTCAATGAACAGTTCAATCAAACCTCATAAGGAAAGAGCTCAGCTGGAACAAACTCACCCTGCACACAGGAACCCAGCCCCACATCTGAGTGGGAAAATAACCTTTATAAAATTATATTATAACTGCTGCAGCCCTGTAACTATATGTAATGGGCGGAGTAGAACCAACACCATTAAATATATACTGGGAGCAGGACAATGAAGCAGCCACCGTTTGTATACACACATATATAGCCCCATTGTGTACTGCTGTAAATCACATATACAGCCCCATTGTGTACTACTGTAAATCACATATACAGCCCCATTGTGTACTACTGTAAATTTTCAAGTTTGTCCTTATGGTCAAATACACAGGTCATAACATCCAAAGATTTCTATTCTGCTATACTTAAATAAGGCCAAAATAAAAATTAAACAAGGCTACAGAGCAGTCTCACAGTCCCAAACAAATCTTTGTCTGCTTTCATACTTTTTTTTTTTGCATAACCACAAAAAAAAACACTTCAAACCATTCTCAGGAATGAATGCACAACTTAACTCTACATATTTTAAGTGGCATGGGTGTCCTTATGTAAACCTTCACTCCTGTTCCAGTACATGCTATAACTTGCATTTAAAACATAAATACTTTACACAATTGAAAAAATGCTAACATTACATTTGAAAATAAACATATTTCTATTAGAGGGATATGCAGACACATCTTCCCCTACTGTAAGTTTACTGTTTGTTTGTATATGGGATTTGCTTACGAGGTTTGTACAATATCCAGTTGAGTTGTAAACTTTGGGAAGTTATCAAGTTTATAATTCCTTTGCTCAGTACATCAGTGATGTCACATCACTGGCACCCAAGCGAAACGGCTCAAACTTCAACAGGGAAAATGTCGCAAATGAAGGAATTACAATATATAACACTGAAAATATATTGGCAATGAGAATGTGTAATATCCCATATTTTGGCATCATCTGAACAAAGTAACACGTTGCTATTAGTCATTTTTAGAATCATCAAAATTAATCGTTTTAAAAAATAATAAGCTGTGATCTAGTAGAACTGTCACCAGACAATACAAATATAAAATAAAAAAGGGAAATTCCTGCAAAGCAGTTGTTTCGAAAATGCACAATGAACAACGGATGATTCGTTTTTACGTGTCAACACTGGTCTATCGGCAACACCGATACAATACAAAGGAATGCTACAGCATTTTGCTTTGCGCTAGTTTAGCTTACTGCAGTTAAACAGCAAGCTGAATTTCCACGTTCTGTCTCGTGCAAGAAAAGATGAAGGGAAAAAAAAAAACAATGCTATAGTTTTTGAAAATACCATAACATCGTGTTTATACTTTTTGTCTGCACTAAAAAAATTACAGTCTACAAGGAAAAGCCTTATTTTTCCTTTTAAAATTTCCCTTGTTTATAATATGTGGTATATCTCATCTTGGAAAAGGTGGAGAACCAGGAGCTGTAAACAGTTCCTGTGACTTTTCATATCCTTTCAAATGTCAAGACCTTAATAGAATCATTAATAACCGCAATGGCAGAAAAATTAGCTTTAATACACGTATGCAATTTGTTCCGAGTTCTACACTTTCACTGAGGTCATATCAGGGCCTATGAAAAGTACATAGGTGGGGTGGGGGTGAGTAGGAATGTCATTTTTAATCTTTTTATTTTTTATTTCGTTGCTATACCCTGAATTGGAGATCTAAAAAGTCCTCCTCTTTCATGACATCTGTTTACGAAGAGGACAGGCAGGAGCTGGAAACAGAACGTCACGGTACATGGCTGATGAGCGTTTGTATGTAATCCCTTCACTCAGGCCGCTGGGAGAGCAGTCGGACTGGCGTGTCGCTGAGGACACCCCGACAGCCTCCGGCATCGCCAGGACCGAACCGGGACGGGTCAGTTCAGTAGCACGTTAGTATTGCAAATAACAAAATCACCGCAAGAACTAGACGAGCCCACAGAACCAGCAACTTTATACACGAGGGGGGGGGCGCCAGCTGCCACTCAACTCCAACTTGCACAGGCTCTCCGCACCACCCACAAGGACCCCCCCCCCCCCCCCCTCCCCGTGCAGGACAGGGGGGCAAGCAGAGCTAGCTAACCAATCAGCCTCCTCATGAAGGTGGGTTTGGAGAAGGGCCAGCCGTACTCGTTGGGCACGGGCCCGTTGACGTTGCACTCGAAGAAGGAGAACATGGGGAACCAGATGCGCGCCCGCCGGCTCTGCTGGTAGGCCCGCGTGTTGGCCAGCGTGTGGTAGTACAGGAAGAGTCTCGTAGTGATGTAGAAGGCGATGAAGACGTCGATCGAGTAGTGTTCGTGGGCGGCCAGGATGAAGAAGATTCCGAACAAGTTCAAAACCCAGGACAGGGTGTGAATGAAGTTCCAGGTCCTTGGTGTGTCTGTTGAAGAAGGACAAAGATATCAAGACCATATCTTCAAATTGGAGAAATACTGGGGTAGATGATCTGCAAGCATTGGAAGTGGTTCTGTGACACATATATAAATACATGCTAAAAACTACACATTACATATAGGCCACAATTTTAGGAACACAGTCAGTTAAATCAGACAGTCAAATGTCATCCACCCAGAATTAGTAGACATTGGCCTTCCTTCTAAATCCATTAACCATTGTAACTCAGTTACAACCCCATAACTGAGTTACAACATTTTTAGTTGCTTTAGGAGAAATGGTTGATGTGTAACTGCATTTGTCATGGTTATATTCAGACACATATAACCATTGGTCGTTATGAATTTAAAGGCCTAACTGAAGCAAGATTAACCGATGACCACCAGCACTCTGAAGATCACATAACGAGTGCACAGTCTAGACCGCGGTTTTGAGCAGGTCTAGTGCCAGCTGGCAGAAAGCTCTGTTTTCGTCTCGCCGTCCGAACTGTGTGCAGTTCTGCTGAAGGACGTCTGATGGCAGCACAGGAGCAAGAACCCGCCGAGATGTTTCCTTCACAGCGATGCGCTTTCTAAACGAGCCATCTGTGCTTTTAAACAGCGTCGCTTTAATGGAATTAAGCACAATCAAGCGTGACATAACATTCTAAGAGGCAGGGCATTCCGACATATGTCAAGCAGCTAAAAGCCACGCTATAAAAATAAAAAAAAAGATTAGGCATTAAGAAGCGCATGAGGAAAACAGAAGCCATGCGCTTGTTTGCACAGGAGGTGCCCTATCCCACGGTTAATCAGCTTTTATTTGCACACTATCCATTTCTGCCACCGGATATTTGCTAAAGAAATTCAGGTCTGTGCCCCTCCCTAAAATCTACAATCGCACTCCACTGCTGCAGAGCTGAACCCATCACCGCCGCGTTTCAAGCCCAGCTGCTGGACCCACAGGCCACAGTGTAAAAGCACTGAAAACCTCAGGTGTTAGATGTTCATGTTTCTCAGTGCTGCATCTCCCCCCCCATTCCCCACTCACACTCAATAACATGGTCTCCCCCACTCCTCCCCCCTCCCCACTCACACTCGGTCCGCCCCTCCCCCCCCAGCCCCCCACTCACACTCGGTCACAAAGAAGTTGAGCATGGTGAGCACGACGGTGTGGCCGCTGAACATGTAGTCCCCGCAGGTGTGCACGCCCGTCAGGGTCATCCCGAATCCGCTCCAGATGGCCACCGCGCGCCGGAGCTTGGCCCACATGTCGCCGTATATCTGGGGGGGGGGGGGGACAGGCGGCCGTTAAAGACAATTTGGTATGTCTAGTTATTACACCCAACCCAGGGCAGCAATATCTACTAATCCGAGAGTAAACACGTACGCACGCACGCAAGCGCAAGCACACACACACACACACCTGCAGGCATGCACGCATACGCACACACACACACACACACCCGCACCCGCAGGCATGCACGCATACGCACACGCACACACACACGCACACACACACACACACACACACGTCTTCTGAAGGGCTTGCTGCTTCTCGTCCACCCTTGGGTGCCCCAGTGTGAAGCAGCACGGTTACTGCAGGACTGCACTTCATGTGCCCGCAGCGTACTCCCACACTCCCACACAGTCAGACAGAGCAGACATTCTTCTGCAGCGAGATATGGCTGGAGCCCTCTCTGGGTGACGCAACCACCGCCCAGTCCTGCAGGGCCTGCGCGGTCAGCACAGTCAAGGTCACATTCCAGGCTGTGAGGCGTGTAACTGCACAAAGGACTAGTGCTGCCCTCACCAGTTAGGAGGCCCCGCTCGGCTCAGTGGTTTGGGGTATAATGCTGAGGTACAGTCTCACCAGCAGGTCAGATTTACGGTAATGCTGAGGTACAGTCTCACCAGCAGGTCAGAGTTACGGTAATGCTGTGGTACAGTCTCACCAGCAGGTCAGAGTTACGGTAATGCTGTGGTACAGTCTCACCAGCAGGACACCGTTACGGTAATGCTGAGGTGCAGTCTCACCAGCAGGTCACCGTTACGGTAATGCTGAGGTGCAGTCTCACCAGCAGGTCAGAGTTACGGTAATGCTGAGGTACAGTCTCACCAGCAGGTCACCGTTACGGTAATGCTGAGGTGCAGTCTCACCAGCAGGTCACCGTTACGGTAATGCTGAGGTACAGTCTCACCAGCAGGTCACCGTTACGGTAATGCTGAGGTACAGTCTCACCAGCAGGTCACCGTTACACTCCGCCCCGGCGTGCGAAGCCTCACCTTTCCCGAGCACTGCAGGTGCTGCCCCGGCACGGACAGGGAGGTGACGAACATGGTGACGCAGCGCAGCATGAACACCGTGCCCATGAGACTGCAGAGCCGCCGCAGCAGGATGGACCTGGAACAGACGCACATACGCACGGCTCAGCGTTGGGCGGACCTCCTCCTCACATATAAAAGTGACACTACAGTGGGCTTCGGTAGGGAATCCCGGACACTTTTCACCCACCGTATAAGACGTCCCCGCGCGCTAACGCTACCTGTGTTTGTGCAGCAGTGCGCGCTAACACTACCTGTGTTTGTGCAGCAGTGCGCGCTAATGCTACCTGTGTTTGTGCAGCAGTGCGCGCTAACGCTACCTGTGTTTGTGCAGCAGTGAGCGCTAATGCTACCTGTGTTTGTGCAGCAGTGCGTGCTAACGCTACCTGTGTTTGTGCAGCAGTGCGCCGCGCGCTAACGCTACCTGTGTTTGTGCAGCAGTGAGCGCTAACACTACCTGTGTTTGTGCAGCAGTGCGCGCTAACGCTACCTGTGTTTGTGCAGCGGTGCACGCTAACACTACCTGTGTTTGTGCAGCAGTGAGCGCTAACGCTACCTGTGTTTGTGCAGCAGTGAGCGCTAACACTACCTGTGTTTGTGCAGCAGTGCGCGCTAACGCTACCTGTGTTTGTGCAGCGGTGCACGCTAACACTACCTGTGTTTGTGCAGCAGTGAGCGCTAACGCTACCTGTGTTTGTGCAGCAGTGCACGCTAACGCTACCTGTGTTTGTGCAGCAGTGCGCGCTAACGCTACCTGTGTTTGTGCAGCAGTGCGCGCTAACGCTACCTGTGTTTGTGGAGCAGTGCGCTGCACGCTAATGCTACCTGTGTTTGTGGAGCAGTGCGCTGCGCGCTAACGCTACATGTGTTTGTGGAGCAGTGCGCCGTGCGCTAACGCTACCTGTGTTTGTGGAGCAGTGCGCCACGTGCTAACGCTACCTGTGTTTGTGGAGCAGTGCGCCGCGTGCTAACGCTACCTGTGTTTGTGGAGCAGTGCGCGCTAACGCTACCTGTGTTTGTGGAGCAGTGCGCCGCGCGCTAACGCTACCTGTGTTTGTGGAGCAGTGCGCCGCGTGCTAACGCTACCTGTGTTTGTGGAGCAGTGCGACGCGCGCTAACGCTACCTGTGTTTGTGGAGCAGTGCGACGCGCGGTAACGCTACCTGTGTTTGTGCAGCAGCAGAACCAGCAGCCAGATGTTGCAGAGGATCACGCCGCAGGCCTCGGCCATGGCGAAGGCCCACGGTATCCTGGGAACGCTGCCAAGAGAGCAGAGACACGCCTTTAAACCTCTTAGGACAGATACGTGCGCTTTTAAAATCCGCTCCAGTTTAGCCTCTCTCCACCCTGAATACCAGCGGAACTCAAGGCCACTCGCGAGCACGTTTAACACGGCGGCCTTTCATAAGCAGGCCCCGCCGTGGACAGACACAGACGCACTCTGGACCACGGCCCAGCGAGGTGGCGTTTCCCTCTGGGTTAGCCAACGCGACCCAGTTTCCACCGACAACAGACACGCCCGTCTTTCCTTCGCTGAGAACTATTCGGTCATGACGATTTAGCGAAGAGCGCAGCGAGCTGCTTCTGATAGGCCATCCTCAGCGCTTCGCGGGCAGATTCCGTGGCGCCGTGGTGAACCGTCACCGTGGGTACCGCAGATGTTTCGAGCGCTCGTCCGGGGAGCCGGGCGCTGCTCTCGTAGCGATCTGGTTGGGCTGGTTTGGCGTCCGTTTGTTTGTCATGAGATCCTGTTCAGCTCCGTTTCGTTTCGTTTCGATGTGCCCAGCAATTAATTAATTGCCCCTCGAGGATAAATAAAGTTTATTAAATTGAATTGAGTTTCCTCAAACCTCTCCCTTGCCCTAAGCGAACAAGCCACAAGGCTGCAGAAAATGACTGATTGGCCTGGCCTGTACGGTCCACTTCCATCCAAATTGAGTATGTTACTCTGTGTGCAGTGCTGGGGTGGAATGTGAACAGCACAGAGGGCCGCAGGACCTGACCGATAGATGCTTTATGAGCCAAAAAAAGTTAATAAAATAATTAGTAAATCATTTGTGCATTATTGCATTATGTACAGGCAAATAATTTATGCCTTATTTGGCTGTTTTACAGAAACAAGATACTGTTTTGAATGCAGCTAAATCTAGGTGTGACTATTTACAGATGCTTCAGGCAACTGGCAATGCAAAAACAAAAACTCATTTTCATTTGGCCTGCTTTTAAATGATACGAGTCTTTCACTGCTGCTGGACAGCAGTTTATTTCTGAGTAACCACTGGAATTACAATATACTCCACCAGAATACTGCTGGTGCTCCATTCCATCTCGGTTTACTTATTTTATTTCACTGAAAGAATAATAACAATGATCGTAAAAATTTGTTAAAGAGGAGATATTAGCAAATGTATGGATGTTCACTAAACCACTGACAGCTGGCAACACTTAAAGATTTAATAAATAACATTAAAATCCATGTAAATTCCAGACGCAGATGGCCATGGTCCTCCACTAAGTGTCATTGTTTTTCTTCAGGATACAGAATGGAGGGGCATGGGGGAACAAGAGTCTGCCTGTCTTTCACGAGAGTCGGTAGTTAATTCCCTTAAATCCATTACCTTCCCTAATTTGATTTGAGAGTCTGGTCGGACCGCAGAGTAGCAGTGTCCCATTCCGTGCGCGTGCCTGGCTGACCACTAGAGGGAGGACCAAGCCAGAGTCTGTCTGCTCTGAACTTATCTCTCAGTTTCTATCGCAGCTCTTTTATTTACGTAGGGAGCTGCAGTGAGGCCAAAGTTGGCAAGTTATCTTTCACAGTGTCGAGTGGGGGGAAAAGAAAATTCTACCCACAAATAAACACGATTATCTATTTGCAACCCGCTTTACTTCCTTCTGATGAGTCTGCAACACTACAATCTCTTCAGGGTCACGCTTTTTAGAAAATAAACCCTTTCACATTATTCACAAAGACAAGGTGTGTGAATAATGTTTTAAAGTGAATAAACTTTGAAGCAGGGAGCTCAATTTTCAACCATAAATCTGGATGACCTCAACAGTTAAAAAAACAATCTGACCTACTACCTGTTTTAACTTGAATTTACTTCACTTGTTATTTTTTTAAACATCCAACTCTCAAATATCTACATTAAATAGTCTAGTACATAAAACATTAATTCAGGGGTGCTGCTGGGTGGCTCATCCTGTTAAGCCACTGTTCTTATGCGTGCTCCATGGTCCGCTATCGAATCCACACCTCAGCCAGCAGCTCAAAGAGACAACACACACCTGGCTCAATACACTCATCACCCGGAGAAGGGACGGTTTCTGTTGGCTGGGACGACGGTATCTCATCGCACACCAGTGACCCCTGCTGGTCATCGCACACCAGTGACCCCTGCTGGTTAATCAGGTGCTCATGTGTCAGTCCGTTGAGCTGCACACGGAGGGAGAGACTTTCTCCGTCTTCCTTATGTAGCTTAGCATCACAGCACAGAATTTCAAACTGGGGTGCGATGCGAAGCGACGGCTGACGTCACATGCTTCACAGGAGAGCTCATCTGCACCATCCCAAATCAGCGACAGAGCTCACAGCAAAGAGTAGCAATGAATTACAATTGGCTTTTCAACCTAAGAAGAAAAGACTACCATTCACAACAGGTGATATGTTATTTACAGCATATCTCCAGCTGATGTCCAGCAGATGGACTCGATTTGAAACACTAACTTTTAACGTTCAACTTCTACCGGGAGTTCAGCCATATCTGGGACACATTAGAGGCCAAATTAAGCTTCATTTTGCAACCCACTTAGATTTTTATGCAAGCATGTTCTGTGCCAGAGGCATTTAGCTGCCCCACAGAACCCAAACAGAATGACCTGGTACATCACAACCCTGAGCTCCAGCAGCAGTGGACTGTGCTTTCTACATGAAGGCTTTCTGTACATGAGCTACACTGACTCTGAGAGCGCGTGTGAGGGACCCCAGGCCCCGGGGAAAGGGCCGAAGCGCCTGGTGTCGCCGCACCGCCATACCGCCGCACCGCGTACCGCCGCACCGCGTACCTGTCCAGGAAGATGTCGGGCAGGGGCGGGTAGGTGCGCATGTCGGGCACGCGCTCGTGCACGATCACCATGACGAAGGAGGTGAAGCCGAAGACGAAGACCACGTAGACGGAGCTCAGCACGGTCTTCCAGTACTCCGGGTCCAGGCGCCGCGCGTGCTGCTTGCACTTGCCGTTGGTGTACTGGTGGAAGGGCTCCCCCTGCAGGCCGCCGCCGCCGCCACCGTCGCAGTCCCGCCCGGAGTCGCCGTTACGCAGCCAGTCGCCGGGCGGCGTGTGCCCGTCGCAGCCCAGCCCCAGGTCCTCCAGCACGTCGCTGTTCTGCTTCTGCAGCTGCCGCAGCGACACCATCAGCCGCTTGATGTCGCCCAGGACCTTGAGCTCCAGCGGCGGCGAGCGCAGGTCGTACTCGGTCAGCGTCAGCAGGCTGGTGCCGTCCAGCCGGTGCTTGTTGCACAGCAGGTCCACGTAGTCGCAGAACCCCTCCTCCTTCAGCCACCGGGCCACGTGCTTCGGGGTCCACCGACGCACGCTCACCTGAGTCCCTGCCATTTCTGCTCACGCTACCTGGAAAAGAGGCAGGAGACACGCATTGGGGCCGCCTTCTCTGTCGATTCGGCATTGCAATATAGTTTAAGCTCTCCTTTCTTTAACCATCCCTATGAAGAGTAGGTTTTTTTTTTCTAAATTCAGTCAGCGTTCAAAAAAGTGAGTGTTCTAGAACTCCGTTGCTTTCAGTTGCCAGCAGTGATTGTGACATCAGCAGTAGAATGTTCAGTTAAGAACACTCTAACCACATATGTGATCTTACACTGTAAAAGGGTAGTGAAATACCATTTGTTTATTTGGACAGATACCAGCCTAATTTGCCCCACCCCTCCCCCCACCCCAGTGGTGTGCACTTATATTAAAATATTGTCACAGAGGTAAATTCTCTCGGTGTTGCTTCACATAGTTTAAAACAACATTCAAAACATTTACAAATTAACGCATGTTGAAACACCAGGACACCACACTGTGTTCCTTTTTAAATTTACCGTAAGTTCAGTTTCATTTTATCCAGGTTTTGTTGAAAAAGGTGGCCATTAGCCTATTAAATGAGGAATATTAATAAAAGTAGGCCTATGTGCAACTTTTCAACAGACTCAAATGCAGATAAATGGCGTGAAAATACTTGCAAATCCACATCCTCCTTTGTATTTCAGAAGCCCTTGCCATTTTCACTTTTAGTTCTGGCAATTTTATTGCTAACATAAAAAACAACCTACTTTAATTCTGTAAAGCACTTGTAAAAGCATTACACTATGGTGGACAGATAGAGGCGTTGGCTGTCTGGAAAAACAGCATCGGGAGCCGATTTGTGGAAATGTTGAAGCAGTAATTTTCAGAATGGAACAGACCTGATTACTGTAAATGGAATGAAGAAAAAAAAAGCTGAAATTGTATGCTTTGCCAGTGTATAATTATTCTTATGGTCACTGTTTATTGCTATGGTAACACAACAGTACAAAAACAAGATTATGTCCCTATATCTGCACTTAGCCTACATGCAATTTTGAAGGTTCAATGTTCAATTTATTCCAAACATCTCACTGACCTTCTAAATTAGTAAAATATGAAAAGTAAATGCACAAAAATGGCAGCTATCATCTCCCCTCAACAAATAAACATGCTCCCACAAACCCGAGACAAGTCTTGCGCTAGAAAGCCAAGTCTGTATCACACTGCTATTGTAATAAAACAGCTACACTTTCAGCTCGACTGTAAATAACAGTGCAAAACAAAACCGTTTTGTGGAGAAAGTATTTAACACCCCCCTTGTTTGCTGCATTAGCCAGCGCTGATATTCTGCAAATTGAAATGCCAATCGGCCCCGTGTTCACAGCAGTATTGCCAAGGAGGAACAACAACGGTCAGACAACTCCTTAAGCAGCGCTTTCCCCTGACGAGCCAGACTACTACTTTGCTCTGAATCAGCAATACGCACATTGCGCTGTTGCACCACTATTTCAACATGTGATTTTAGTTCTCTCCCTAACTCATGAATCACTCTACATAACTCATTTTAAAGAACAACTTTCTAAAGATCAGATTACCGTTGACATTAGCTGAGTTACAAACTGTAAGATTTTTTTTTTTTTTTTACAAATTGTCAGAGTCGTGTCAATTTTGAGAAATTAATTTGTCAAATTAGCGCATTTCAAGACAGGATTTTTCAAACTAGGTCATTTAGGTTCAAATGACACAAGTCATTACATGCGCGCGTAAACACGTCAAGCACTTTACCTGACTGAGAAGTTATTACCTCTTCCGATCTGACAGCTTTAATAGACCCCGTCCTGCTTTCCTTTGCATTGGACACCTTACTGTGGGAAGAGCAGGGGAACGTCAGCAGCACCGCGCGTGCGTTTCCGTGCGCGAGAGCTGCCCTCCCGCTGGATGCGCTTTAGCGGTAACTCGGCTTCCAGCGCTTTGACGGTAATTCTGCTCCCTGTGGCGTCCACTGGCGAAGCAGTGCTGGCGAAGCACAAATTAACCTTAAATGAAGGAACTCGTGCGGGTTTTCGCAACACACAGCCACGCCTCCCAGACGTGTGTGCCTTGGGTTGCCTATCCAGGATGTTCAGGCTTTGCATGAGACGCAAACACCATCGCCGATAGTCGGCATTCACGAAAAACATCTTTATGACACAGAGGCAGACTGTATCACTTCTGGGCACTGTCTTAAAAGATAGGCCTTTAACTACGATATTCTTTAACATCAACCCTAACCCTAACCCCCCCCCCCCCCCCCCCCCCCCCCCACAAAAAAAACCATTTAAGCAAATGACCATGTTCAGAGTGGAGAACTGATCACAAACACTAATTAATCAGTGGACACTTTGGGGAAATGATTAGGATCTCACATTTTATAGTGATTAATCACTGTATCAAAATACAAATGTATTATTTTTTGTAAGCTAATTAGTTAAATCGGGTAGTAAGATCAATTGCTACAATCCCTAGCCAAGTCGATAAAAAAGAAGCATTATTCTTTGCTTGAAAACAAGACAGACACAGCCCACTAGATGATAAGGCTGCTGTTTTCAGACTCTAATGCTTTTAATAGCACAGCCACCACAGTAACTGCCCCTCCAGTCTGCACACCTCCCCCTGGCACCCACATCCCAAAGCAGTGCCCCATCACACTCACATCCCAAAGCACAGTGTCCCCCTCACACCCACATCCCAAAGCACAGTGCTCCCTCACACCCACATCCCAAAGCACAGTATCCCCCTCACACTCACATCCCAAAGCACAGTATCCCCCTCACACCCACATCCCAAAGCAGAGTCCCCCTCACACCCACATCCCAAAACACAGTGTCCCCCTCACACTCACATCCCAAAGCAGTGTCCTCCTCACACCCACATCCCAAAGCACAGAGTCCCCCTCCCACCCACATCCCAAAGCACAGAGTCCCCCTCACACCCACATCCCAAAACACAGTGTCCCCCTCACACTCACATCCCAAAGCAGTGTCCTCCTCACACCCACATCCCAAAGCACAGAGTCCCCCTCCCACCCACATCCCAAAGCACAGAGTCCCCCTCACACCCACATCCCAAAGCACAGTGTCCCCCTCACACCCACATCCCAAAGCACAGTGTCCCCATCACACCCACATCTCAGAAAACAGTGTCCCCCTCACACTCCCGTACTAAAGCAGTGTCCACTGGCAGAACATGCTGCCCTTGGCCCCATGAACCACATTTCTTTCTAATGCTGGGCAAAACAAAAGGATACTTTCACACACAGACACTCTGTTCCCAAGAACGAATGACCTGCTCTAACGCTCAAGGGAAATGACCCAATGAGTCTTAGTTTCCAAGATAAATTTGGTAAACATGTTGAATTTATTTTTTATTTTTAAACTTTGAATTTACAGACTTTATACACTTGCAAAATCATACATCTTTGTACAATTGTACAAAAATCTATGTGTACTGGAATAAGCATGCTTTGTACATCAAATGTATATAGATGAAGGTAACACCTCCATTAGCTTATGCTATGATTATGTACATGGTCGTTAAAAATATTCATAAAAATACAACTATTGGGAAATTGCCACAAGGGAATTGCAACTACATACTACAGTACTATATAGGGTATTAGTTTTAACTATTAGTAAATAATAACAATTATAATTGCTTTTCCTTTAATTCCTTAATCTGCAAAAAAAAGAAAAAAAAAGAAGCAATGCATCTACATGCTGCTACTAAAATCCAGGAATCACTCAGGCTGCCCTAGAATCACGTTTCCAGCACCAGCTCTGGTATCAAAGAAGCAGTAAATCTACCTTTGTTAGTACCCACGGATCAGGCCCTTTCCCTGTAACATATAAGTTCTGAAATCAGGACCCCTGCCCCTTTAATGGCGGCACTAGTCCTTCCTCACCAGCGCTAAAAAAGTGAGGGTTGAATCACTGGGGTGAGATTGTCAATGTACTAAGTCATGTGGAATGACATCACTCATCCTTGCGCAAAACTATGCGATTTACAAACGTGCTTCCTTTTTTAAAACGGACATACGCATAAGTATGCTTCCATTGACTCGTAATTAATATTCTCTCTCGTGCCCGCAAATCTGCATAGTTTCGAACTTCAGCGCGAGGGAACGGAGTGAACCGAGTGTGGAGGGGTTCGTGCCAGGAAAACAGTCACTTGGGGTTGAATCATTTTGTGACAAAATGGGTGTGGTCTTAACACTGAGAGTGAACTGTTACGCTGACTTGGAAAATACATCCATGGGAAGCACCAATATACAGGCAGTTGCGCAATATTTAAAGTTTCTCAACATCTCACTCAGGAACTGCTGGACTGTGCTAATAATGATAGCCTAAACGCCACGGTCATCACAAGTCCAGTAATGTGGCAGGTCGAAGTACTCCCACAGCCAGCAATAAACGCAGGATCAGATTAAAAACAGCTATGGATGCAAGAGTATATTAAAACACCACAGCTCTTTGACTAAGTTTAGTTGCATGAATCTCTGGATAGCCTCAGACCTTTGACATATAATCACAACAATCAGGGCGGGTATTTTTATTACCATGGTGTAATTAATGCAGTGTATCAGTGCACTTTGAAAGGATCAATTATCATATCGTATAATTTAATCTGGACTCTGTACTGATTCGGTTAAGAATATTAGAGCTAAATGTACTTTGAATGGCACATCAGTTGAGACGCACATTTTAAAAGTAACCACTCAGCCATTTACTGACATTACATTAATGCTTATTCTCTCTCTTCAGCTGAGTTAACGTTAAGTAAATAAAAGTACCCAACAGTAGAATGTGGTTCAACAGCAGGTTACGTTGTCCAACTTGTAAAAAATAACTAATATTATCTATCATCGGTACCTTAAAGATAGAACGTTACAATCTAACATTCGCAACATAAGGCTAAAATGACGTATACAAAATCTAACGTTGGCTGCCAAACGTTTTTTTATTATTATTTATTATTACTGAAAAAAGTTTTAGCCAACGGTAAAGAAAAAAGTTAACTCATGTACTGTCTGATAACGTTAGTACAAGCTAGCCGTCTAGCTAGCTAACTGCTGGGACTGTAACAAGCTAGTCTAAATCTCACTATAAACTCGCGTCAAAACAGACAAACACGAGAAGTGATGTCATCATTCATTTGATCGCTTGATGCGAGATGGCTAACTAATAACAAGCCCTTCTGACTTAGTATGGTGTCAAGCTAGATATCTACCTGGCAAGTCAGCTAAGGATAGCTAGGTAGATATTCCGAGCGCCGACAGGAGCTGCAGTACAAACGGAACGGCACGGCAGCAAGCTAACCAACCAACAAGCGAGGCATGGTCTACATCTACTTAGTCTAGTCTACAAATCAACATAAATATTCTTAATCGTACAGAAGATTTAAATGTATCTGTAAACAACCGATAGCCAGTCGGAAAACGGATCTCAGGCACAGCTAGTTAGAACAGCAAAAAAAGTAAAATCATCAGTCATCTATCATGAAAAATCAATGCAGAAATAGCTAGCTAGCTATGAAACACTTACCCGTACAGTTCTCTCATTCGATACAATTTGCAGCTAGACTAGCTAGTTGTTAGATTATTGTAGGTGGATGGCTTCTCACTTGGGCCAGTGAACACTGTCCTGATTTTCCCCGCAGCAGGTCATTCTCCCTCATTGACTTGGCCAGAGCCTGGCAGTAACAAACACGCTCTGAGTTGACAACCCAGCTGCGATAAACAGGAAACTACGTAGCAAAGAAGAAGACTATACAAGAGTCGTCGTGTGTTTGCTGGATAGGTTGCGCGTAATTAAGACAGTGCCCTCTACTGATCGGTAGCAGACCAACACGTGTGTTGTACAGCTACGCGTTCTAATTTAATCGCTTTTTAAATAAACTTGTATATTTTTTTATTTGTATTATAATTACGCAAATCATAAGCGATGGCGTATTCTAAAATATATTCCTTTTTTCATTATCGCAAGGGAAACCCACCAGATCGCTGTTTTATTCTAGCGTCTATGCCACTTTAGCGACATAAAGCGCAATTCTTCTAAATATAACGAGTTGAAAGGATACAACTAAACACGTTTACATTTTATCTAATTGCATTAATGTATGTAGGCTAATTATATGAGTACATGCGTTATCACCATTATACACATATGAGTCCCAGCCGCATCTGGTCCTGTCAGTCATAAAACTGCCTGATCCTAAATAAAACATATCTGCCGACAACGTGAAGGTCAGGAGAAGCGAAGTAAACTTTAAAAAGGAAAATAAAGGGGAGAGTATGTCTACTACCGATAGTTTAGATAATAGCCATTTGTCTAAACGCCTCCAGGGAAGTTGCGATATTACTCCAGAAACACCGTCAGTGAAAGAACTGGAATGCATTTTATACAGCGGTAAAAGTTACATGAACCATGTTGATGAAGTATGGCCAAACCTCTTTCTTGGGGACATGTGAGTAGTACGGTGGATCCTAACTTTTAACATAGCCTAGCTGATCATTTTTGTAAATTTGAGAAACATTAGCTTCGCCTACGGCTCTTCCAAAATGAATCACCATCTTAAAGTGACTATCTTTGCAAATGTTGTGCATAGTGAAATACTCACTGTTAATTTACTTTAAATACGGAAAGATCAAATGTTCTCTATCAGAGTAAAAATGTAGCCTACTCGTTGTTTAACACTGATATGTTTACTGCGTACCCTGTTAGTACAAAAAATGAACATCATGAAAAAAATGCAGTTATTTTTGTCCTTTTGTGTATATGACTGACACCAGGTGTATGGCCCATGACCGACATGGTTTATGGAAACTGGGGATCACGAACGTGCTGAATGCCGCCCACGGGAAAACGCACTGCCAAGGGAGTCATGCTTTCTATGGGACAGCAATGGACTACTATGGCGTGCCTGCTAACGATTTGCCAACCTTTGATATATCACCCTACTTCTACCCGTCCGCAGATTACATCCACGAGGTCCTGAACACTCCCGGAGGTACGTCCAATCGGCACAAATTCAAAAAGATCTAGCTGTCCTCAATCCAGTGCAGTCTATATGTGGGTGCGAGTCCAACGCAAACCAAAGGGGACCATGTCGGGCATGGTGTAATGAGCAAATCTCCCAGTGTCCTTGCATTGTACTGCTCACGCTACTAGTCTCATCCATAGAAAAATGGAGATGTATTCTAACCACTATTCAGTCTTCATTATAATTATATTTAAGGGATAGGCATTAAATGTAAATGCTTTTCAAATGCAGAGCCACGATTTTCCCCAAACCTGATATATCCTTAATTATGCTAGTTCAGCTTGGCACAGTGCCGTGTACATAATGGTGGTTCACGTGACCTTTTGTAAATGTTTCCGTTGAATTCATTGACATTTTTGGTTGGAAGATGCTGGCTATAGCTTCATCTAATGTAACGGTAACATCAAATTCAACCTTATCCTGGTGTAATTTGTGTCAGGAAAGGGGACATTCAGTAGGCCAACGCCAGGTTGCGGATGAAACAAATTACACAGAACTTCAGTACAATTGAGGCTTTTGTTCCCAGCCAGGATCTTTGTCCACTGTGCTGTTGGGGTCAGTAGATCTGCGTCGCTGGTACTGGCCTACCTAATGATCCATCATCGCTTCACATTGCTGGACGCCATCAGAAAAGTGAAGGAAAGCAGGTGGATATTTCCAAACCGAGGATTTCTTAAACAGCTGAGGACTTTGGATATTGCATTACATAAACAGCACTAAATGAAGCGACTCAACTCGAGAACTGTGGGGGGTTTAACAGAAGACATGATATGTGCCGCATATGGATTGGAAGGAATTAGGAGGATTTTAATAGGAAATTATGGTATTTTCTTGCTTCAGAGAAATCCAGGATGAAAGTGTTTGTAGCACACAGGTACTTTGTGTTTGTCACGCAGAATTATTGATGGCAGTATCCTTCCTGTTAATGCAACCTTCATGTAACTAAAGCTCGATATGGAAATGCAGTAAATTTTCACGGTGTTAAACACCACAAAATACATTTCATATATACCGTGTTAATCATTTTACTGGTTTATCAGCACATTGCATACCTACTACATAATATTTATGTAGTAACTATATTCTACCACTAGATGCCGCCAAAGTAATCACATTCGCAGGGAACAGTTTCTGTGTAGTTCCTGTGCAATAAGTTAGTGCAATTAAAATGTAAGGCTGTAGTTCGTATTACTTTTTATCACACACTACACACCCATTCCTTGTCATTTCTTCTCTGCTATATAATGTCTGGTGAGGTCACATGCAGTTCATGTAGTTCAGCAGTAGCCCAAATGGAAAATATCAAGTTAAAAGCTCTGTCAATAATATTTTTTTTTACCAGCAACTCATCTTCCAGGATAGACGCTTATTGAATCTGAACTCCTCTAGGGGGAAATAGTTCTGCTGATGAGCGCTGGAAACTCTTCCCTTCGCGTCCTCTCAGAGAGGGCGAGCGCGGGGCTGTCCGTGCGCTAATTTAGGAACCTGGTCCGCGGCAGAAAGCGAGCACCTGTTCAAAAGGATCAGCGCAAAGCTGGGGGCGAGACGGGCGGCCAGCTCTGACACATCGAAAACACTGAGATTTCATTGATCGGGTCGGAATCCAGCCTTAAAATGGCAGCGTCACCGGAGCACACGCACGGATACCTCTCCGTCAGAGACCTGGAGAACGTTCTGGACACCTGCAAACTGGACCTGACCCAGATAGACGAGGTCTGGCCAAACCTGTACATTGGCAACGTGTGAGTAGGGGGCTGCTTTTCTCTTACGTGCGTGTTATGTGTACACAGGACCGTGGCTGTTAGGCCTCTTTGAACAGGCTCCATTTGTGTATTAATTACAAACATTTAAGGAACAAAATTGAATGTTGCCGATCTGTTTAGTATTACTAGTATTAATTGAGCTGAAGACAAATTAACAGGCTTAGCTACTTCATTTACATCATATAACTGGCACGTTCAGAATCAGACACATACTTAGTGAATTTAAAAACATGTATCTGGTAAGTGTAAAAATGTCGGTTTAATTTCCACATATGCATATCATTAAGTTCTGCTATGTTCCCTCATAAGTGCCAAACACTGTGTCTGTCTTTGTCTGAACAGAGCGATTGCCCAGAACAGGACGGCCCTGCAGAGGCTGGGCATCACTCACATACTGAACGCGGCGCATTCCAAGCAGGGCAGCATCGGGGACCAGCGGTTCTACGGGAGCGGGGTCGTCTACTGCGGGATTCCGGCAGATGACTCCACCCACTTTGACCTAAACGTCTACTTCAAACCTGCCGCGGACTTCATCCACAAAGCGCTGAAGCAGACAGACGGTGAGAGCCTCTGTGCCTCAGACGCACATCGCGTAACAGAGTTAAAACTGTTTTCGTTTTCGGTTTAGCTTTTTCTTGAAGCCAAGCAACCACATTTCATAAGGCGACCCTGATCAGCATTGTTTCCATCAGAGCTGTGCTGTTGTGCAAAGCCATTTCCAAACGAATGCACGTTGACCCTGGGATCCCAGTTTGCTTGCCGTCGTTCGGTCTGTAGCAGGACGATAGAGGACAGGCTTACCTTTCAGACCTGGAGTGCACGTACAGTCATGAACTTTCCTACTTGCGCCTTTCCTCGGGTGAAAGTCAAGCGGACGGACAGTGGAGAATTAATCTGACTGCGCTGGCAGTCCCGCAGAGAGAACTTAAATGAACAAAGCCAGCGAAGTGTAGGGGCTAATTTTAGCACTCAATAGGGAATGTCAGGCCTTCAGAGAAAGCTGGGCAGTCAGCTGTGTTATTAATCAGACTCACTTTACTTCTTCTTCTCCTTCCAGGAAAGATTCTGGTGCACTGCATCATGGGAATGAGTCGGTCTTCCACCCTGGTGCTTGCTTACCTCATGCTGTACCAAAGGCTCCCCCTGTGCAGTGCCATAAAAAGGGTAATTCGGAAAAGAGCCATTTACCCCAACAGGAACTTCCTCGCCCTGCTGCTGGACCTGGACCTTCAGCTGAGGAGAAAGAAGCGGAAAACCTGCCTGATTCTGTAGCGACAGACATTTTCCGCACCACATTCCGGTGGAGTCTCTGAGGCTGTTGAAGGGAGACAGATGCACATGCACACCTTCACACGTTTCAGTCAGGGCAGACACCATTGCAGTAAAGAAGAAGTACAATCATAATAATCAGATAGCTTTGTAGTAAAACCCAAAACAAGACTCAGGCAATAGCTGTAACATTTAACAAACAGCCACTAAATGTCAAGAAAACCTGGTGCCTCCTTGGTTATTATGGTTTCGGTTGCTATGTTTTTTAAATGCTGTCCCCTACTGTGTTTCTGTCATTTGACAGCACTTTTAAAATGCATGATTTTTTAAATTGTTTTCCCTGGGAGCTAAATGTTACCCAATGTGTCATAACACCAAAAATGATGTCACGATTTTAACAAATTCAAATGAACCATCCTGACAGGACACTGAAGCTTGTAAAATTGATAATTCCTTTCTCTGAACCACAGAAACCACACCCAGATAAGTAGGTTTTTAAAAGTCATACCTTTAGTTGTGTGCAGTTGCTGAATTTAGCTGTTTTATTTTTTTAGAAAATTATGTGTAAAATGTTGGATGATACTTGTTTTATTTACTTAGTCTTAACAGTTGCAGTTATGTCATTGTCATTTGTTATCATGAAAAGGTATTAATTTTTTTGAACAGCATTCATTACAGTTTTACCAGTCAGAGGTGAAATAAGCTTCTGCTAAGGACCAGTTGAATTTAGGAATAATATATTTTCTCAAAAAAAATTTTACATTTATTTTTAACCTTAAGTATATCAAAAATATTAACACGGGTATTGTAGTAAAATACGACCAGGAGCTGCTTTCTATCTTCAAAAAGCTTCTTATTCATAATTTCAAAAAGTTAAGACACTGGGACAATCTTGAAAGAATTCAGCTCTGCTCCAGCTATGCCATCTAAACCATTCTTAAAACATCCGAGAAAGCATCTTCTGTTCTGACCAGTCACGTCCCACAGGGTTTTTAAAATCATCATTAAATGAGATATGGAGCATGGTCTTTTCTTCAGCCAAGATTCAAGATTAAATCTGGACCCACAGGACCAGATTTAATGTGCCCCCACGTCCAAGCCCAGGCCTTTAATAGTCTGGCTCACAACTTAAAGATTCATGAGATACAATGTTATCTAAACTGTTGCAGTTCTGTGATCATGCTAGATGATATCACAGTGTATCTAAGCTGTTGCAGTTCTATGGTCATGCTAGATGATATCACTGTGTATCTAAACTGTTGTAGTTCTATGGTCATGCTGGAGGATATCACAATGTATCTACACTGTTGTAGTTTTATGGTCATGCTGGATGACATCTATACACACACACTCAAAAGAGTCAAAAGTGGTGCAAGCCAAATAGACCAACACACTTCTAAACACAGTGTGAAATCTGTTTATAAACTGAGCCACAGCTTAGTGAACTCCAGAGTTTTTTTGAGGATTTTAATTTCTGAGCTGTACTTGTAATTTCAAAATCATTATTAATCGTTAATTTTCTTGTGAAAGACAGGTTTGTTTTTTACAAAATGTCTAGTCACCAAAATGGTATAACTATTATATTATTGTTTTAAAATAATCCCATAGTAGAATGATTGTTTTTTAGTTGGTTTATTAAATTACATATATTGAATTATGGATGGGATATTTATACATGAATTAATATCCCATTAACTTCTGCAAGTTACTCACCTTGTACTTTTGTGTGATGGAAAATTTAAAAAAAGATTTTGTACAACATAGCCAGTTGGTTGTACAAAACTTGTATTTTATTATGTTAGAAGTAAAAAGGAGAATAGCAATGATTCAATTTTCATTATAGGCATCACGAACAATTACCAAAAGTCTGTTTATAAAACTGTGAAAGGATATGACTGTTTTATTTTCAATCCTTACTAACCTCTTGAATGGGCATTCAAATACAATTCATGTTTTCTAGATACCTACTGTACTTGTGAAAATAAATTTTGCACATTCGGGTACCAAAAATTGTTCTCCAATCATTTCAATGAATTTCATTCATTAACTGTATCATATAGGCAACGTTAAATGAAGAAACCTTTTTGTATTTGAAGCTGCACATATGCAGTATATGTTTACCTGTAGTCCAGATCTATAGTCATATTTTCAGTTGACTTTTTTGGTGCACATGTTAGTACGGATGAAATTTCAAAGATCAAATAAAGATAAATGAAGATTGAAGATGAATGAAAGATCATTTTTATAAATATCAAATCATGTTGTCACTGTATTTTGCTATTTATATTACAGAAGTCATCACATACAATATGCAGTACTTTTACTGTCATACGCAGCTTTGTGTGGGAGGTAAGGACTTTCTATAAAGCACGAGGGTAGTACTTACATGAAACGAGCGCATACTGAAACTCCCATATGCCCTTTCCCTCTCCGGGCAGTCGCTCAACCTTCGGGGAATGCTGGGGACGTTTCCAGAGCGATTCAGAGTTCAGGTTCACGTATGAAAATAGACTGAGCTGAGAGGCAGTTGTTTTGACGCACAGCACTGACACAGGCGTTCTCCTGTCAGACTGGATGTTACGCTAGTGAATGATCTATCTTGACAGCAGCAAATCAAGGCAAGTCTGCGTGTGTGTGTGTGTGCGTGTGTGTGTGTGCGTGTGCGTGTGTGTGCGTGTGCGTATGCACGTGTGTGCGTGCGTGTGTGTGTGTGTGTATGTGTGTGCATGTGTGTGTATGTGTGTGCGTGTGTGTGCACGTGTGTGTATGTGTGTGCGTGCGTGTGTGTGCACATGTGTGTGTGTGCGTGTGTGTGCACATGTGTGTATGTGTGTGTGTGCACGTGTGTGTATGTGTGTGTGTGCGTGCGTGGGCATGCATACGTGTATGTGCATGTGTCAGTAAGGTTCACATAGAAACACTACATCGCTCAGGGGAAGTATTTTGGTGAAAAAAGACTCCATGCGACTCTATGAAAAAAGATAATTGGGCAGCATTCCTATACTGGCCTTCACAGCTTTATGTCAGCTTGTTATGACATAAAGTCAAAAGATTTTCTAAATATTGAGAAGAGGAAGATTCAAAACGCTTTCGGCTCTTTTTAAAAATACCTCTTGGAGTGCTGCCACCTTTTCTGCCACCTCATTGGACGACGCCAGCATCTTGAAATAGCAGGTCAGAGTAAATCTTCTGAGACTGTTTTTCTTTTGAAATTGAGATAATCAGAGCGCCACGGTTTTGGGGACATTTCTTTTTTTTTTGACACACATGACTTCAATTACGCAGAGCAGCAACAAGAGATGCGTCCGCCCCAGGAAAAGTGCGCGGTGAGTCACGGACCCCGTGGACTCTCTGGGGAAATCAGCGCTCTGCCCCCTCCCTCAGGGCGTCCCTGTCCTACATTTCCGCGGACTCTCGGGAGAGCCGGACCGAACGCCGGTGGCGCGGCTTCTTCATGCGGAGCTCTGATTCGCCGATGTCAGAGATGAGCTCCGTGACCCTCCTCCGCTGGCGACCGATATCTGCCGCCCCACGAGCGGAGGCGTTAGCGCGCGTCCGTTCGCCGTCCCCTGGCGGGGGTGACAGATACAGATGGATAAAGCTATCAAGCAGATGTTGGAGTGCGCGCCTCTAAGCCGTGCCAAACTTAGAAAAGGTCAGCGAAGCCGCAGAGATTCTGTTTCCAGCACTCGTCCCCATGGAAACGCACATAAGCCCGCCACCAGCAGAGCAGCACATCACAGCGAGTCTTCAAGTGGCAGCTACACCAGGATCATAGCGGTGCTGATACATACAGCGATGCTAACATCTCAACAAAAACACCCTTTCAGCATTCAAAAATGTCACGTTTCTCACGCACACAAAGCACTGTCTATAAATATTTAATTAAAACTTGCTAAATCTAGGCCTGCCATTAAAAGTATTGATATCAATTTGAGCCCTAATTACAATAAACAATACTGGCTAGCTTACCTCACACAATTTAGACACGCTCTATTCCAAAGTAATGCTGCCCAATGTTTCCTAAATTATTTAATTAACGTTTTTTCATTGCCCTGTGTTTTTTTCATCTCAATGAGAGAATGGCAACAGAAATATGTGCATTTCACACTATATACCATATGTAATATATACTGTAAATGTACCATTCCAAGCCATAGTAAATCATATCATTTGTTAGGTTTCCACACATGAAAGATGAATATTACTGTGCATACTGCATGTAGAATACGCTGTCCATAAATTATTCTTGAATACCAATTTCAGCTTATATGGAAGCGGTTATCAAGCATGTAATTCATGCACAAATGGATAATCACTGGACATTTCCCTCCTGTAAAGGGATTACCGAGGATTGAGGCTTACAGCCCCGCATCCCAGCATGCTGTGGGGCCGAGGTGCAGTGGCTGAGATCTCCGGAGCCTCATAATCTGACGGTTTTCTAAAGAATGCGCACAAAACAGAAAACTTGTAGTTTGGGATCTTTTTATTTAGCAAATTCGCTGGATTGTGAGTCTGAATAAGCCCTGGTTTTAGCTCTGAAGGAGGAGACTGGCTTTGTTACTGTTGGGCATTCCGTCTCTCTTGGAAAAAAATATGGATGATTCTGTTCACAGGCCAGTACATCGCCGAGGGTCAAATATTGGTTTGTGAGAAACACTCTGTTTTTCCAGTCCAGACCCTGGAAAGTACAAATGTCAATCTTTTCATTAACAAAGGGAGAGCGGTACTTGGCAGACTGAGTCTGGGCATTAGAGTCATAGATAGAGACAGTGGTTATGTTAAATCCTGTCCAGAGGACCATCAGCAAAGACCCTGCGGTTCAGTCGAGCGTGGTTCTGAGGGTCGTGGTGCTGTGGTCATATCTAACCGACGTGGCCTGAGAGAAACTGAGGTCGTTTTGCCTTCTCCAGGGAGAAGCGGCCATGTTGAGGGACAGCAGCTCCAGGGTCTGCTCTGAAGGGAGGTACGAGACGCCCTCTGCGTACGACCTGCAGAGACTGATGTGGGTGCGGAGCGGGTCCAACTCCAGCCTGGACGAGGTCCGGCCCGGGATCTACATCGGCGACATGTGAGAGCGCAGCAGCAGCAGCAGCAGCATCACAGGGAGGTTCTCCCCAAACCCCAGAGTCTCTCTCAGAGTGAGGCAGTGACATCACAGGGAGGTTCTCCCCAAACCCCAGAGTCTCTCTCAGAGTGAGGCAGTGACATCACAGGGAGGGTCTCCCCACACCCCAGAGTCTCTCTCATAATGAGGCAGTGACATCACAGGGAGGGTCTCCCCACACCCCTCAGTCTCTCTCAGAGTGAGGCAGTGACATCACAGGGAGGGTCTCCCCACACCCCAGAGTCTCTCTCATAATGAGGCAGTGACATCACAGGGAGGTTCTCCCAAAACCCCTCAGTCTCTCTCATAGTGAGGCAGTGACATCACAGGGAGGGTCTCCCCACACCCCTCAGTCTCTCTCAGAGTGAGGCAGTGACATCACAGGGAGGGTCTCCCCACACCCCTCAGTCTCTCTCAGAGTGAGGCAGTGACATCACAGGGAGGTTCTCCCAGCCCCGCATGCTGGAGCTGTGTTCCTCTCAGACCAAAGTAGTGACATCACGGGGCAGTGCAGAATCAGCCGTAACATCGCCTGGGGAGGGGAGTTGGGGGGTTGTGGCATGGCTCTGTCCTTATCTCACTGTGCCGCTGACAACCCTCCTGCCGACTGTGTATCTGCAGTCTGTGCTACCTGTGCGGTAACTGTGCAGCTCAACTTTTGTGCTGGCAGGTTTCATAATTATACAGAACTAGCATAAAGGCACGCAAATCTGTTCTGTTGTAAACGTAGCCACGCACTGGTAAGCAACCTGCACGCAGAAGCATCAGCAGAGGGGATGTAGCTCAGTGGTAGAGCGCATGCTTCGCATGTATGAAGTCCTGGGTTCGATCCCCAGCATCTCCAAGAGGAGCGTGATGATTTAATTTGGCAGCCTGACTGAATGGTACGCTGTGATTCTGGGTTAAACACTCATTTTAAAGGTGGCAGTGCCGCGAAATGGCTGACGGAGCTCAGTTTGCAACACTCAGTTTTACTCCCGAGCGGAACGCAGCTATTGTGCCCTTCAGCAAGGACCTGCTTCAGTAAATATACTTATGTTATGTTATATTTATGTTATATTTATGTTTAAAACCTAATAACGTAATCTGTGTAATTCGCTCTGGAAAGAAAAGTGCCGGATGCCTAAAATGTTAATGTAAATCTAGTCCAGGATGACACTGTTTGTAAAACGCTGGTGTGAACAGGATGAACAGCGTGTTGTGAATGTTGAGCTTCCCCCTATCCTGGCTCTGGAGCGGACGCAGCGCTGCGTGGTCACGTGATTCTGACACACCCGCGCTGCAAATCTGTCCGTCAGGTGGGCGGCCAAAGACAAGAGGAAGCTCCAGGCCCACCGCATCACCCACGTCCTGAACGCCGCGGACGGGAAGTTCAACGTGTGCACAGGGGCCAGCTTCTACAGGGACACCAACATCAGCTACCACGGCGTGGAGGCCTTCGACATGCCCTCCTTCGACCTGAGCCCCTTCTTCTACTCCTCCGCCCAGTTCATCAAGAATGCCTTGAGCACCCCGGGAGGTGAGGGACCGGAGTACTCCAGAGAAACACTGAGGAGGGCTCTGTGTGTGAGTGTGTGTGTGTGTGTGTGAAAGTGTGTGAGAGTGTGTGTGTGCACGAGTGTGTGTATGTGAGTGTGTGTGTGTGTGTGTGTGTGAGTGTGTTTGTGAGTGTGTGAGCGCGAGTGTGTGTGTGTGAGTGAGTGTGTGAATGTGTGTGTGTGCGCGAGTGTGTGTGAGTGTGTGAGTGAGTGCGCGCGAGTGTGTGTGTGTGTGAGTGAGTGTGTGAATGAGTGTGAGCGTGTGTGTGTGTGTGTGTGTGCTGGGCCTCCCTATCAGCTTTGCTGCTATCAGTGTTGCATCACAGTCTGATTGATTGCAGTCTGATTGATTAAGTCTGACTTAATGTTTGAGCTCAAACACGTTTTCACCTTGGATCAGTGCACATAATCCTCTACTTGCAGAAATGTTGATCAACATTCTGTTTTTGTTGATCTGTTTTTCATCAGATAAATTGCTTGCAACAAGTCCTGAAGGTTTTTATTTTCATCAATTTACGGTTGTGAAAAAGTAAGCCAATAGCTAACTATGCCAATAACTAAGTTAATAAGTACAAGCATAATGTTAATTTGGCAGAAGCTCCTTTCCAGATCCTGAGTGTACATAACGTTCGCTCTGTGTACCCTGCCTTATCCCCGTCTCAGAATCGCTTCCGCGGGATAAACGAGAAACAAACCCTGAGAATGAGCACAGCCACCAGCATAATCTCACAAGTGCAGTAATCTCCTCATAAGCGCCGACCTCTGCACAGGAAAACCTGTTAAGAATGTGTCACCAGGGCAATTTCAGAACTGCCCTACAATGCGTATCATGCACACAAATTTATTATAATAATAATTATTATTATTATTCTAACAATCACTTTAGCTGCCGATGGAAACTGTGATGATATGGAGTTTGTGTGCTGTGTGACACGGTGGTGGTATTCAGAGCCGTTCTTCCCGCAGCGCGCGTGTTTCTGAGCTGCCGGTAATCCTCGGCAGAAATGCGCATTTTAACGAGACGGTCATATCATCCGCTTCCCTCCAGCGCTAATCCTCTGCCGCCGTAAAAAAAAAAAAAAACAGGAATATTTATTTCAGCTGCTTCTGCTAAAATCCTCCGTTTTGCGCAGCATTTAGAGGCAGGAATTAGACACACAGCTGGACTGCGGATATGTGGCAAAGCAGCAAAGCAGGGGAGGAACAGGGGTGAAGGATATTTGAACCAGATATACTTCTCTTTCTGCGTCCTCCTTTTGAACTTGAAGTTGTAAATACAATATTGAACACAGCAGCCAAAGAGGGAGAAAAAAAATCCTCCCACTAAGCCAGATTTTAGGATCGAGTCGCTCAGTGGTAAATCTCTGTACTGGACTCGCTACTGGATGAGCTTGTCCCCTGGGGTAAGGGCTTGGACCACAGTTAGAGTCGTATCGGAATGAAGGAATTCAGTTCCAAGTCATTGTCAAAGCAAAAGTTCGAACATTTGACAGAAACAAATATTGGAAAATGGATTTTAGGATTAATTAAATTGGATTAGTATGTCTTGGTGGAATTGGTGTAAGTGGTATTGAGATGAAAACAAATTATTTTGGAGAAGTTGGGGGGGGGGGGGTTGGGTTTTGCTGCAGCCTGTAATCGGATTGGGAGGAACTGAACAAGGGAGCGATTGAAAGTGGAAATGGAAAAACTGAAGCTGACCCTAACCCTCAATCCTTTTTTAACTTGCTGCGAGTTATCTCTGCGCCTGCGTCCGCCTCTCCTCTCCAGCGTTCTACACTGGAACGTTCACAGCTGCTATAACCTGATCACCTGGTGCCTCAGTTCCCTGGCTGACACTGAAAACAGTGCTTTTACCCAGAATGCCAAGCAACTGGCACACACAGTTTGCACATATTAGATGATTTAGCCTAACTCAATTTCAATAGAAACATGTATCTTCATCAATGCCCAGAACAAGATACTTATTTCATATGTTCTACATTTTGTTTTGGAACACTTTTGTTAGAAATTCTCAAGGAACCTGCAGCAGAGTTTTCAGTTTTAGACCAGCATCTAAAGAGTTCAGGTACGTAATATAAATGCTTCCTTCAGCCTCACCTGTGTGGTCTGCTCACAGGTAAAGTCTGCAGACCTGCCTGACCTGTGTGGTCTGCTCACAGGTAAAGTCTGCAGGCCTGCCTGACCTGTGTGGTCTGCTCACAGGTAAAGTCTTCGTCCACTGTGCGATGGGCCTGAGCCGCTCGGCCACACTGGTGCTGGCCTACCTGATGATCCACGAGAACATGACCTTGGTGGAGGCCATCAAGGCCGTGGCAGAGAACAGGAACATCAGTCCCAACTCCGGCTTCCTGGAGCAACTCCGCAAGCTCGACCAGCGGCTACACTGCCTGGGAAAATGATCAGAAACACGGACAGAATGATGACCTCCCTCAAAACAAGACTCTTTGGGTCCCTCTGCAATGGCTAGATCATTATCTGGCCCACAGCAGTCAGTCACTCACAGTGGGAGAATGTGTGCTTTTATTAGCTTTGAACCTTTTTGTATTCCCAGAGAAGATGCATCTGTTTCCCATGAGTAATCTACATATTATCAATAAAATAATCGTCCATTTAACCGTGAGCTTGCAGAGATGAGCAGTCTGCTGGATTTAAGTTGGCTCAATAATTCCACCTGTGAAATTGCTTCTGCGCTGTGATCATCTCAGGTATTGGTTAGGTTAGCGATTTTGTGATTTTTATGCCTTGTAAAAAGAACTTTTCCAAAAATAAAAAACATTAAAATTGATTTTACTAATGAAGCACAGACATGCCAGTATTTACACACACAGAAATACTGTTAACATCCAACAGCAATGCAGTTATACTTTCATAGTCGACTCATGTATATATACTTGCACACAGTAAAATGTTCATTGTTCACTTAACTGTCCTATAGTGTTTATCTGAGGCCAAGTGGACCCAAATGAGCTCTCTCAGAGTTTAACACTGAACATTTTACTGTGCACATTTCCTGTAACTCAAAAATCTCCACCCCTCACTTCCAAAACAAACTCTACTCGGCTCAAATACTGAGGGTGGTTGGAGATGGGAACACAAGAACTGTTGTCATGTTGTACAGTATGTCTGTTTTAGAATATATAACATGAATTGTCAGTATGGATTTAGTGCATGTCTATGTTCTGAATACATAATATATACACCATGTACAGTATTGTCAGTATGGATTTAGTGCAGCTCTATTTTAGAATATATAACATGTATCATCAGTATGAATTCAGTGCAGTTCTATTTTAGAATATATAACGCGTATTGTCAGTATGGATTTAGTGCATGGCACGATCTCAGCCTTTATTGCAAGCTTGCTTTTATTGATTTCATAAACCATCATTCACCCTGAGCCTGGGGGGTTTATCACCCCCCCCCCCCCCCCCTCGCCCCCAGCCCCCACCCCCAACCCCCCACCCCCTTCTGGCAAACAGGGACCGAAATTACTACTCTCAATTAGAGCAGCACATCCGGATACCGTAATGTTTTCGCTAACACCAGCTATCCAGCACGAGGCTTCCCCTGCCTACACATCGTCAGCCGGGAAAACGCAGCCACCCCGGTGGCCTTTCCGGACCCTTAGCTGCTCGCTCACACGGCAAACTGCTCCCGCCGCCGCGAGGTTTATAATTACCAGCGAATAGAGAAAGGCTAACCGTCTCCAAAAATACAACTTTGGGCTGGCCGCTCCTGCCCTCCCCTGGCCAGAAAACAGAAGCAGGCGTGTGGCGCTGGAGAAGACGGAAGGTTCTGGAAGCTGCAACTAAAGCGTGGAGCACCATTTGGAAACCCAAACCTGTCGATTTACCGCGCTTCAGAAACATGAACTGTGTGGGTTCAAGGGCACGTCAGAAAGTGAACGTCTGGGAGATCAAATGTGACACTTCAAAACTGATCTCCACACTGTTAAATTAAGGACTGAGTTAAAATCCTAGGTTCAAGGTTTATTTCAAGTTTGAAAAAACATATTCCCGTCTCCATCTCACAGTAAATAGACCACAGGGCGGTCTGGGCTTCTCGCCTCTCTTTGAAATATTTGGCACTTCGCTGCTCGAGCTTAAGATGAGCCGATTTATTCGGAGGGGTGCTTTGAGGAGAACGGGAAAAATCCCCATGAAAAATAATTTTGCCAACACATTTTTTTAATTATAAAGCTACAGCGCCATTATCATAAAGTAACCCTTAGCAGGACTGATTCCTGTTGCAGTACTCAAATATAGCTCCTCTTAACTCAAATATGTTGCTCTTGCCTTGATGTCATCCACCATTTTGGAACACACTGTTTTTAGAGCAAAGTTATTTGGTCACATCTCTCTCCAATAATAGCAAGCTGCTTGCCAGGAAAGACAGCTATTCAAGATAAATTTTCAGTCTCCTTACAGGATCGAAGCCAAGAGCAGACAATAAGCTCACAGGGGTGGGGAATCTTGGCAGCCAGAATAAGGCATCAGTCAAGCACGTCCATGGTCGGAAAATCTCTAGTATTTCAGAGGCATGAAATTTGCGGGGTTTAAAAAAAAAAAAATTTATTCTTTTTTTTCCTTCTGGCTCAGAATGAAACCAACACTATTCAGACTGGATATGAGTACAGGGCCCCCTAACCCTACCGCACCCCAACCCCCCAACCCCCAACACCCCCCCCCCCCCCAGCTGGCTCACAGTCACCTTTCCAATTCATCCCCAAAGGTGTTTGATGGGGTTAGGGCTCTGTGCAGGTCAGTCAGTCTCTTCCACGGCAAACTTGGCAAATCTGACTAGTTGGAAAGGTGGCATCCTATGCATCCCTGCCACGTTGAAAGTCACTGAGCTCTTCAGTACAACCCATTCTACTGCCAGTGTTTGTCAGTGGAGATTGCATGGCTGTGTGCTTGATTTTATGCACCTGTTAGCAAACGGGTGTGACTGAAGTAGCCAGATCCACTTATTAGGAGTGTCCATATACTTATAAACAATACATTGCAGTGCCTTCCATTTCCATAAGGGTCAACATTGCTTCAATTCCTGATTGAGGAAGTCAAACGATAGCTTTAAAAAAACAGAAAACTTAATTTCTTCAAAGTAATTTTTTACTGGGTTGGAATTGGCAGCTGGCCCAAAGTCAACTTGTAACAAAAGTACAGGATTCACTTCTGCAATAACAAGACTATACATTAACTGAGATGTTAACATGAGACCCTGTGAAACTACAGCCAAAATTCTTTCTCCTACTGGAGAGGGGGAGCAGGGGAATCAGACCATCCTCTGAAGAGAGAAATAACAGATGAACAGTTGAGGCTGGCTTATAAAAAAGATGTCGAGTGAAGCAGGACAAAGAACCTGACATGACGACAAAAAAAATCCGATATCACGGGTCTAATGATTTCACCGTCAGGATAAATGAAAACCCAGAGATGAGATTGGAAATAAATGGCTAGTGGTCCAAATCTAGAAATGTTACCCGCGTCGTTTTCATATTTCAGAGACGAAAAACGCAATTATCGTCTCCGCATTCGCACTTTCAAGGCCAGGCATTTGGAATTTGTGATAACAAGCGGCAGCATTCTGAACGACATTTTCGAGCCTCGCGCCTCGGTGATGAGCCGCGTCCATCACAACGGCCTCCCGCAATTACGCGGCGCTGGTGAATGAGGGCAGCTTTCACTTGCAGGAAGGTTTTGGAGGGAATAATGGCCGAACCGTGAATAGGGCCAGGATGCGTGTGTTCCAGAGGGACGCGATGCACAGTCACTGTGCCCTAACAGGGTCTCTTGTCGAGGCTATTACACAACGGAGAAGTGATGACTCGCAGCTGAAGTTTCTTACGACAGATACGCGATTTTTTTGCTAGCGGTTTCAGCTGTTATACAAAGGCTAAGTTTTGGTGAACGGATAAATGTTCCCATATATGCTAATAACGTGACAGTAATAGGCAACTCGCTGAAAGTTTTAAAGTCTGATCCTTTCAGAATGCCGGTTTAAGGGGTGCTGTATCTGAGAACTTTGTTCTGGAAATTCGTGCCAGAGTAAGCGCGCGGCATGAGCAGACTGGCTGGATTGCCTGAATTTTGGGTTTATTTATCCTCCGAACTGACAGTTGGGAGTCTCCCAGCTCCCACAGAACGAGGCAGAGGGTAAAAAGCGGAGCTCTTCCTGACAGCGGAACTGCGGTTAGAGGAGAGAATGCTTACGAACAGGCATCTCAACAGACTTGCTAACACAGACTGCAACTTGGCTGAAACTCAAACGATTGCCATGAAACTGTTCACGTTGAATCCTCCAGAGTCACTGTCGCAAAATGGCTGTGCTGGGCTGGATTTGGAGTTTTGTTCCAACACGCCACCAGGGTTAGGATATGGTTTTTCATCAATTATATTTTTTAACACAGTAACAAAGTAATTACAGCGGCATACTTTCTGAAAAGCCTCTCCACAATACATTCCGTTGAATGCTTATTTTGATGATTGCACTAATTATAAACCAAAACGACTTTCTGCAAAACCACACCTTTGGGTTTGGAAGGATCCTGGCAGTATGGCATCTTTGCAAGTCTCAGTGCATCCTCAGGAAGAATAGTGTATAACAAATTGCATACCGTTTCATTCCTTGGCTGATCTCATGTGAATATCAGATTATGATATTCACGTGAGATCAGCCAAGGAATCATTAATTAGCCAATAAAAGTAATCACAAACTACTGTTCAATGCAAATATTTCAACCAAACATTGAACAATAATTATATAGCCTAGGCCTACATCATACACATATGTAACAAGTCCACACTAAATAACATTTAATTTCATTCTATTCGATTGATTTGCATTTTTGCCAAGCCAAAGAATCGAATTGACATTTCTGACGTCATCTCTCCAGCTTTCAAAATGCGAATGTGACAATGCATGACTGGTTTGAACTGCATATGTTTTCAGCTAATACAGCGATAGGAGAACACTAAACATTGAAGCGGTCGTTTGAGCTGTGAAGACTTCACCGGTGGAAAAGCGGAGGGGAAGCTAATGAAGAGGACTGCTCTTCATCCGTCCACCGCCGCACAAGCTCTCTGCAGGGGCTGGATGGGGACCTGCTCCAGATACCAGCGAAAGCGCTGAGCTTGCAGCACGCTGGCACGAACAGAACAAAAAAATCCCGCTCATAAACAACAATCACGCAAAGCCTGCAGCAAGCTCGCGCTGAGACGGACAAACCACTCCACCGTATCACCACACGTTCCAAAAACCCGCCAGGAGCGAGTGTGATTTAATCACAAGATAACCGTGAGCCCCCTGCTGCGAAAAAGCAACACAGTCGGCCAACAAGAAACGGTACGCATATGGTTCGTCATAATTTATTTTAGGCTAAAATGTACAGCATTTTTAAGTGACTGACTAAGAAGATAACTCATAAATACGAGACTGTCGTTCTGTCCTATTTTGTACACATAGCCAGCTTTGCCCTCTCGTTCCTACCAGCCACTCTGTACAAGTACAAAGGCTACAAAAAAAGCAATATAAACAGACACAAATACAATCTGCTTTTTTACATGCGATCTGTTAGCTTAGTTTGGTCTATTCACAGGCTACTGCTCTACACTTTTGTAAAATATAAATCCAACGTTTTATAAAGATAGAAAACAAATCTACAGATGGAATGAAAGTGTAAATTTAAAGTCATTTTCATAAAATAGCAACTTTGGACTAATTTACGCATGTTTATTATTATTATTATTATATTTTTAAATTCTGCCACATTTCTGGACAAGCACTTTTTGAAATGTTTTAGAATTGTTTGGGTTACGAACACAGATACAGTATGCTTCATTTAGACAGAAATCAGTCTGCATTATAAAACTGAAAGCTGCCTCATTTAAGGAAATTTGATACAAAAAGTTCAGAATTATACACATTTCGCAATAAAACCTTTCAGACTTAACAACTGAAACAGGACTAAGTTTACAATTTGTACAGTATTAGAATTAACAAAAATAGAGTTTAATCTTCCTCCCGTTACAGGGAGCCCTAAGGAAGGCCATACATTTTTAAAATGGCTTGCCATATAGCACAACACTCGTACAGTACTAGTTAATGCACTGTCACTAACAAAGACGTCGTAGCATGCTAAGTGTCACTTTACAAAAAAAAAATAAAACAAAATTGTACAATAATTTAAATATACAAAGGCATAAGTATAGTACAAACTAGACCTCAGTTCTGTTGGACAGGTACACTGAAAAGGCTCTAACGTCCAGGTGAAGATCTGCAGCAGGCACATTGAATGGCTCCGTTAGATAGTGCAGTCCCAGAGCTGCAGCCGGACCCCACCGCAGCTCAGGGTAGTGGACAGCACTCCTTACTGGAGACCAACATTAATCCAATAAATCTTTGTTTTGATGACGTAAGGCTTCCCGTTATTCGGGAAAAAAGCTCAAATTTTTCATCTTTAAAAAAAAAAAAAAAAAAAATGTTTTCTTTTTTTGCATTCTTCACAAAGAAAAAGTATTCCAGGCAAAAAAAAAAAAGAGGAAAAACTAAGGGGGGGGGGGGCGTGCACTTTCTGGGCGGTATGCACACGCCCGTTGGGCTTTGGGGAAACGCACGTTGGGCGTCGTGGAAACGCGGGCGACGCCTCTCAGCGCCTCATAAAGGGCCCGTTCAGGGACTGCTTGGACATGCCCGCGTTCATGTAACCGTGGTGACCCGCCGGGGCGTACATCATGTTGCCGTGGGGCGGGGCCTGCATGGGCTGCTGGGCGTAGGGCTGGCCGCCCATCACGCCCACCTGCACGGAGTACTGCGGCGACTGGTTCATGTAGGCGTGGTTGCCGTGGTAGCCGCTGTTCATCATTGGCTGCGTCACGCGGTAGCCGTTCATGGCGTTGAGTGGCGCCATGTTCATGTTCATGGAGTTGTAGGCGGGCGCGGGCATCAGGTTGACGCCCATGTCGACGCGCGGCATGGCCAGCGCCCGGGTTGGGGCCTGCATGGGCACGCCCTGGGGGGCATGCCCGTACACCGGCTGCTGGTGGTGGTGGTGGTGGGACAGCGGCGTGGACTTGGACCGCATGGCCACGTGGTTCTTGGCGGCCATCTGCGTCTGCAGCCTCTGAGAGGGCGGGAGGCCCATGTTGGGGGCGGCCATGTTGCGCTGCAGCATCATGGGGGGCGGGGTCAGGTTGGGGGGCGGGGTCATGGTGGCCTGGGCCTGGGGGCCCCTGGGCACCCCGTGCGGGGATTGGGGCAGGGACACCAGGCCCGAGTTGCCCAGCTGGGAGGGCAGGGTGACCCCGTTGGCATAGGACGTGATGGGGTGGGATGACGGGTGGTTGAAGGGCAGGGGGTGCTCCATCAGTGTGTTGGTCAGCTGCTGCAGCTTGGCCAGGCTGAAGGTGGCCGAGGGCTGTGAGTAGGGCCCGCCCCCGCCGTACTCGCCCTGGCCAATCCGCTCGTAGATGCCCAGGCTGGGGTTGCCTGCCTCGGGGATGTCGGCCAGCTGCATGGGCGAGGAGAAGCTGGCGGACATGGAGCACTGCGCCAGCTGCTGCGGGTGCGGGTGGTGCTGCGGGTGTGGGTGCGGGTGCTGTGGGTGGTGCTGCAGGTGCGGGTGCTGCTGTTGCTGCTGTGGGTGTGGGTGCGGGTGCTGCTGTTGCTGTGGGTGCGAGTGCTGTGGGTGCGGGTGCGAGTGCTGTGGGTGGGGGTGCTGCTGCCCAACGCTGGCCGGCCTCTCCACCACGCAGCCTTGCGGCGACTTGACGGTGCAGTTCTGCGGCGAGCCCAGCCCGCCCGGCGGGAGCAGACTGCAGCCGCCGGCGACACCCACCATCTGCTGCGACACCGCGCAGCTGCTCTGCGACAGAGCGGGGTTTTGGGAGAGGCTGGGGTTTTGGGATAGAGCAGGGTTTTGGGACAGGCTGGTGCTCTGGGACAGCCCGGGGTTTTGGGACAGGCCGCTGTAGGAGCAGCTGTTCTGGGACGAGCCCGTGCCGCAGATGCTCCCGCCCAGCGTGGAGTCGTAGCTGCTGGGGTTCTCGTAGTTCTCGGTGGTGCTCTCGATGCTGCCCAGGTCGCTGAAGCCGCTGTCCACCACCTGCTGCGAGTGGTCCGACACGGACGGCACGTCCATCATGGGGGACGTCTCCATGTTGTGCAGCGAGGGCACGGAGATGGCGCTCTGGTCCGGGCTGATCTGGGCGTAGCTGCTCTCCAGGACCGAGACGGCGGGGCTGCTGACCGAGCGCACCGATTGGCTGGGGTGCGAGTGCACGGACGACAGCGGGCTGCTGTGGTCGGACTGCGGGCAGTCGTCCGGCGGGGGCACGTGGGGGCTCTGGTCCATGTGGGCGTAGCTCTGCAGGCTCCGACACGCCTCCCGCGTCTCGGCACAGTCCTGGAACCCGCCCTCCGGCTCCGCCTCCTGCTCCACCTCCTGGGTGAGCGACTGCACCGCCTGCACCGTCTCCGTGTCCATCTCGGGACAGAGGGGCGGGTGCTCCTTCTCCACGGGACTCGGGGGCCCCGCCTCCTTCTGGAGGAGGCCGCTGACGTTCTCCTCGTCGGACTCGGACTCGTTGGGCCGCCCCGCGTCAGCAGCGCTCTCCGACGTCTCCTCTACGGTTTCGGGGGTGAACGTTCCCTCGTGGCTCGGGATGGGGTCTGCAGGGCTGGCCTCTCGCTGGCTGGGGCCGTCCAGCTCTAAAAAAGGCTCGGGGTACTCGGGCTTGTCCTCGGAGCTCTCGGACGCATCCCCAACCTTGTCTGGCTCCGACACGTCGGCGTGGCCGTCGTCTTCGTCATCCGCATCATGGTCCTCCACGTGGACCGAATCGTCCTCTTCCTCCTCCTCATCCTCGTGCTGTGCCAGCCCCCCTTCGCGCCCCTTCTCCTTGCATGCGGCTTCCTTATCCTCCCGCTCGTCCTCCTCTTCCTCCCCCTCCTCCTCCTGTTCGGCTGGGTCCGGCACCTCCTCCTGGCTCTCATCCTGGCTGAAGGAGTCCTCGGGGGACCCTGGCTTGCGGAGGAGCCCGTCCCGTGTCTGGGCTGGCGACTCCACAGGGCTGCGGGACCCCGAGAGGAGCCGGTCCAGCTGGGCGTCCAGCGGCTCGGCGTCCCGCCCGGCCTCGCCGTCCTCCTCGGTGATGGCGGGGGCCTTCCCGCCGCCCTCCTCGGGATCCTCGGCCGCGATCTGGTGGTCCGCCTCCAGGGGGGTCTCGGGTGGCGTGTACAGGTTGAGCTTGAAGCCCATCTTGCGCTCCTTCTTCAGCCGCCATTTTGGAGGGCCGCGCTTCACCCCCTTGGGCCAGCCCTTCTTGCGCTTGACGGGTCTGGGATTGTCTGTTTTCAGGAGCCCGAAGGAACCTGCAGGGGGGGCAGACAGATTTAACAAGCGTTACAATCCGCCAACATGCACTCAAACAGGGCAGCAGTGCAGCATGGCGGTTAGGGAACTGGGCATGTGACTCTGAGGCAACAGGTTCGATTCCCAGACGGGGCACTGCTGTTGTACCCTTGAGTAATTTCATGAAATTGCATGCTGCAACTGTCACATGCACAGTTATTTTCGTTTTACAAATTATTTTTAATGGAATGGCATTCAACTAAATTCACTTTTCATTTTCATCCTATTCAACGATGTCACCATTTCTGGAAAAAAATCCATTACAAGAAATCGGACAAACAAAACATGATTCAAAAGTAAAACATTACCAAAAACAAAAAAACAACATCCAGCGAATTGGGATACAACAAGCAATAATTTCAGGAATGGTGACATTCTATGAGGATTCAGTAGGTCAGGGCTACCCAATCCTGTTCCTGGAGATCAACCACCCTGTAGGTTTTCATTTCAGGCATAACAAAGGACACCTCATTCAACAACTAGCGCAGGGCTGCCCAGGCCTGTTGTTGGCGTATACCATCCTACTCGTTTTCATTTCAAACCCAACAGGGAGGTGAAACATTTGTCCGCTAAACGAAATTTCCGGTTTACTGCTACATGATATGCTAGCGCATTTCATCATAGACAGCAACAGCGACAACTTAATATAAGCAAATGAAGCATTGAATCGTTCTGCAACCACAAAATTACAAGGCCCCACATCATCAGCAAACGATCGATATGCAGCTCTTCATTACTTTTTAAAGCATCTCGTATTACGAGCAAACGGGCAGATGTGTGTACCAAATACAAGGATGGCGTTTTTGGCATGGAGATATTACTGTAGCGAAAGTCACAAATATGTAAATGGTTTCACAAATATCTAAATGGAGTTTCATAAATATCTAAACGGTTTCGCAAATAATTAAATGAAGCTTCACAAATATCTAAATGTTTTACAAATTTGTAAAATGCGAGTCGCAGTTATGCTAATATATTAATGCTAACTGGTGGGGACGTTCTTCCAACCAATCAGAAGAGCGTATTCGGAATTACATTTTACCCCCGTTCAGTGGTAACGCCGTTTCAAGCCTTATCTTGAAAATCTAGAAGTTTCTGCCTCTACTACGTGACCTGGCCGACTGTTCCACACATTGACTACCACATTGTCTGTATGGAATTTACAATTTGCTCATTTCCATTTATGCCCACTCGTTCTACAAACAGAACTTACCCTGAGTGTAGACTACGCTACGCTTTCTCCTTAGCTAGAAAGAGCGCCATGGCTGACGAGCAGCGAGCACGAGCTCCATCACAGGTAATCTTTCCAGCTACCATTCACTCGAGCAACGGTTTGCGGTTACCCGTTAGCGTAATAAATTATGCGATTTTTGTACAGTTGTATATTTTGCTGTAAATATATTGTTGTTGTTATCGTTGCTGTTCTTGTTAGTAATTTCCTTAAGTTATTCAAGGTCTTTCTTTAGCTATATTTCTTTGCAGGCTAACGGTTAGTTTGACCAGTTTGAAAAGCGCCCCGGTACGCTAACTGTGACGTAAATAACGTTCCCAGCAGTGTTAGCTTGCTGTTAGCAAAATAATTATGTCGGTTGGAAAGCGGCATCGGAATTCAGTTGACCCAGTGCCGTTTAGGAGAGAAATATGTCCGGATAAAAACGTCCTGTTTTTAAGCGGCAGTTTAAATCAAAGGTTGTGACAGGGAAATTATGCCTTGATCCGGAAATCCAAATATGGGTAGGGTACAGGTTTTGCTCTGCGTTACATCAGACTTCTGAGCCCATATGGCACACCTGATTCTACCACTTATCAGCCGAATCTAGCTGTTGAATGAGGTGTACTCTGGTTAGGGTTTGACTGAAAACCTACAGGACAGTATAATTCCAGGAACAGGGTTGGGCAGCCCTGCTCTAGCTGTTGAATGAGGTGCGCTTTGTTTAGGATTGAAAGCCTACAGGACAGTAGATTTCCAGGAACAGGGTTCTGCAGCCCAGCTATAGCTGTTGAATGAGGTATGCTTTGTTTAGGACTGAAAGCCTACAGGACAGTAGACCTCCAGGAACAGGGTTGGGCAGCCCTGCTCTAGCTGTTGAATGAGGTATGCTTTGTTTAGGATTGAAAGCCTACAGGACAGTATATATCTCCAGGAACCTGGGTTGGGCAGCCGTGCTCTATGTGCTATGTGAGATTGCATGGGAATCAGAAGACATTTAAATAAACAGTTGCCTTTTATGTTCTCATCCGTAGCGTCCTTTGCTCCACGTTTCCGATTGTCGTTCCGCTCTTCGTCTTTCACCACCCTCTGTCGGCCACGGCGCCTCTTCACCGGCGTCCGGTCGAGCTTGCCCTTTTCCTCCTCGTCCTCTTCCTCAGTCTCGCCTGCCCGGCAGGTGCGCTCCAGGAGGGGCATAGGCCGCTCATCCTCAGAGTGGTCGAAAGGCTCGTTCAGGACCTCTGTGGTTTCAGAGATGGTTTCCGTAGTGACGCTGCTATTAATTCTCTTCCTCTTCCTGCCCCTCTTCCTTCTCAGAATGGCAGTTCTCTGTAAACGAGGCATAAAAACAGACTGAGCTGCTGCTTCCTCCCAGCGCATACCAACGCAAACCCCCACCCCCAGTCTGAAAAAAGCTCACTTTGCATCTTTTTAACCATCTAAAATGAAGCAAAACCTTGTAATTCTGACTGAGAGCAAATAAATATAGGGATACATAACCACATTCTAAACGGTTTGTGTTGTGAAAAAAAATAAACGTTCAGTGTCTCAGTGTCGACCACAATTCCCAAGTGGTCCTTTCTCCAGCAGACTGTTGCCTGTTTGGAAAGCCACAAATGAAGCACGCAGGATCATTCCAACCACAGACGCTTCCTACACAGATTTGCTGAATTACAGTAGAGACTGTCATGATCTACACACGATTGTGTATACTGTAATTACACATTCCCACATATAAAAAGAACTGAGTTTTAAAAGGCCGTGAACTGTAGCATCCAGTTCAGTTTTATATACGCAATTTTACCTTCAAAAACATGGGAAACAAATGACCCCATTTTTATTTTTTATTTATTTCTACCTTAGACTAAAGATCTGACTACATCGGTGTAATGCGCATTGTAAGCACAGGGGGGCAGTGCTATATAAACAAAAGCAGAGCAACCAGAAAGGTGGGCATTAGCCATAAACACAGAGCAAGCATATATCACAGGTATTTCCACTCGGTCTCAAATGATCTCGCACAAAAAGGACAAACCGGAGCCTGGCCTGCAGACTGGCAGAACAGAACACGGAACATGATGCATCTCAGCCAGCTTTGTACAGCAGCTTTACTGCTTGTCAGACGTACACCACGCTTGGTTCACACGGTTAGCAGACCCTAGCACATCGGTCGAAGGGAAATGTAAGTGAAATTTAACCCACAGGACCCTCTGCGTCCCCCCCCTCCCCCTCACCTTTCGCCTGGCGCCCAGCATGGCCTGGGCTTTGGTCAGGACGGGGGGCGAGCTGTCGTAGTTGTCCTCCTCATCTTCCTCGCTGTAGTCGTCGCTGGCCAGGGCCCGCCTGTACGGGTTCTTGCAGTGGACCTTGGTGTGCGGCTGGCGGCCATTGTGGCTCAACATGTAGACCTCACGCTCCTCTTTTTCCCAGCAGGAGGCCTGCTCCATCAGGCGCTCGGCCTGCAGGTGAACAAAAGGCATGAAGGACGCTTTAAGGGCTGATCCAGGAAGTGTCCACTGACACGGCTCACAGAAATCACATGCACTTATTTGAGAATATATTTCAGTTGGATGCTCAAGGTTTTTTTTTTTTTTTCTTCTATTGGCGGGTAAACTAGGAGTCTGGATCCTGAGTAGCAATCTGTCTCACATAAACATTCATAAGCAGCTACCAGGGGAGATGGCGCTTCATGGAATATTTGGCGTTATTAATAATGTAGTGAGCCGATTTGGGTCATTTTGCACTACATTAAATGCTTACCGACAGCAAAAACTTGAATCTCATTAAAATAACTTGGAAGCAAGTGAAGTACATTTGGGGGGAAAAAAAACTGCGGAAAATGACTCCTTCCTAGCAAATGTGAGAAAACGTTTATGGAGCAAAATGTAATCCTATCAGCACCCACACCTCATCTGCTACACTCAGAGATAAGGCAAGACTGAAAGAATATCAGTCTGATTTTAATTCAGTCTGCAGTCCCATTGTGTAATGGAGAAAGCACACAGTACCTGCACAGAAAACAGACACTGAGCTGATAAGCAGCAGTGTGATCATCTCTACACGTCATCCTCCTTTCTCCTGTATTCTCTGCTCTCAACACTAAGTAGTGAGCTGCCATTTAGGGGCTTCTCCAGGTGAGGACACAAGCTGCTCTGTCAGTGGAAGCCATGGAGTACAGAATGTTTCAAGCGGAGAAATACGCTTTATAAAAGCACGCTCTATACAGCGAAGGGCTATAGAGTCTCACCAAACTTTTCCTGTTCAATACCACCGAATCAACACGCTAGTGACTGGTTAACATATCAACCTGGTGGCACCACTGGAACCTACACCAAAAACACAGCACAGGATTCTCCAAGAGTGTGTGTGTGTGGACCTGTGCTGTGTGTGTGTGTGTTGTGTGTGGACCTGTGCTGTGTGTGTGTGTGTGTGCGCATGTGGACCTGTGCTGTGTGTGTGTGTGTGGACCTGTGCTGTGTGTGTGTGTGTGCGCGCATGTGGACCTGTGCTGTGCGTGTGTGTGTGTGTGTGTGTGTGTGTGTGTGTGCGCGCATGTGGACCTGCACGGGTGTGAGCAGACGTACGTCCATCTCGGCCTCCCGCTCCTCTTCGGACAGCATGGCGTTCAGCGCTGTGACGGGCGACCAGCGCAGGCAGTCCGGGTCCACCTCGTTCAGACGCGGGTTCGACTCCAGCCTGTCCACGTGCTTCTGGATCAGCCTGTCCCTCCGGATTATCACAAACCTGAACACAGAACCACGAGGCAAACCGTGACGCGTTTGCAAAGCAGACACCGGCGGCGCAGAACGACACGTTTCGCTCAAAACTTGTCATTTAAAAAAACCCGCCAGGCCGCTCACTTAGACACGCCTTAACAGGAGATAACGGAGAGTGACAGTGAGTCGATTCCTGAAACATTTTTCCTCGCAAATATCACATACTTGGCAGTATCCTTTGGAACAATAAAGTGGTTGAGGGAAGATGATATCACATTAAGCGGGCGTGGACGGATTTCTCAGAGGACAGAAGACACCTGCAGCAATTACCGCGGTGGCAAAGGCTAAGGAAGAGCTCTCGCGCTCAGAAGCGCGCGAGCATCAAATTCATGAGGCGCCCGGGCGAATGCTAATGTATATATTCCGGAGTCTGACGCACCTGCCATCCTGCCTGTCAATCATGCTGAGCTGCTGGAGAGTGCTGGCGATGTCGTGCGGACACATCCCAGTGGCCCTGCTTATTCCCTTAATGCTGGCGCGTTTGTCTGGATGCTTATGAAGGTACTCTAGTATGACACTTTTCCAATATGCCGAGTAGGATAACCGGCCCAGATCTGACAGCGGCTTCTCCGGGGAGCCAGCCTGTCCTTCTTGCCTGGAAAGCAGATAACCTGGAAAAGGGGGGAAGGGAAAAAAAAAAAAACAATTACAATAAAAATCCAACATAAACAAAGATGAATGCTAGCCGTTTCTGTGTTAGGTTGCCGTTTTCCTTTGAAAACAGTGCGGCCGTGTCTTACGTGGGTTACGTGCATTAGAGCTGAAAGCCCACCTCTTCCCCCCCCCCCCCACCTTCAAAGAGCACAAACGAGGTGAGGCAATCTATTTTCCACTCTTTCAACCTCTTGTCAGATGCCATGATGCATGCTGCCAAGGGCAGCGGAGAAGGTTGAAGGGAGAGGGAGAGAAAGGAGAGCGAAACTGCGGAACAAATTGGAGGGGAACAGCTGGGTGTCAGCCTCACTAGAGGCTTCGCTCACTCAAGAATAAACCGCCAAAAAACAAAAGGACGAAAAATTAAAGCAGCCACCTCGATCAGTAATTAGTCTTACAGCAGCTCTGTCAAGGGTCACCCATTAACAAGCACCTTGAAAAGAATTCGCTCCGTTGCCAAGGTCTACCATAACAGGTTAACACCTACCAGGAAACAGGATTAGCTTGCACGGAGCAATTCCACCCACCAAGCACAGAGATCACAACAGAATACCTGCGGACAATTGAAGGTGGCCATTGCAAGCAACAAAAGAAACTAACAACACACCCCGAGTAAACAAAGCGGATAATAAACGGTGCTGTGTGGCATTGTGCTCCGGGTTACGCAAGCCAAAATGCGTGTGAATGCTGACCAAACGACACGACGAGAGCTGGAATTCAAACTCTCTCTCGTGTCACGTACTTATCAGAGCCAAAGCAAACAGTCACAGGACATTTTTAGTGATCGTCAGATTGCAATGAGAGAGAGAGAGGAGAGGGAGAGAGAGAGTGGGGAGAGAGAGAGGAAAAAACTCAACATGGCTGAGCTGTCTGTTGTTGGGAGTGGAGGTGATCACTGCAGCTGACTGCTCCGAGCCCCAGGCCTGTAACCTGCAGGTGTGACCCGCCGCCTTCCCCAGTGAAGATTAGGCCCGTCATACTCGGAGCGCGCGGCTAAATTGGGTGCAGATCCATTACGGAAAGCGGCGGCCATGGCTGGAGCGCGGCCACGGCGGAACTCAGCCGGCAGGTCGGCGGAGATTGCTTCTGCGGGCTGACAGACTGGCACGGAAAAAAACGGGCAGCGCGTTCCAGCAACATCTGCGCGGGCAGAGCGGCCGGCCCTCCGCTGCCAGTCCCACAATTACCGGGCAGAGAAAAGCCCGCCGACAGCTGAGCTCAGAAGCACCGCGATTTACCGCCATAAAAACCCGAGGAGCTGCAGGAATTAACGCATGCGTCCAGAGCAAAAACAAACACGCCGGGCCTGTTTATCTTTGTGAAGTGCTCGGGAAAGGCCAGCTCCGGAAACAACACAAAAATACGCACACTTTTCCTTTAAATTAGGGGGGGGGGGGGTTCGACAGCTCTCGGTGGAATTTGGACATCACGCACAGATTGCGTTCACGAGACAATCCTTCAAAGGACTCGTCATCCCCACGCCAGACTGGGCCACTCTGTTGATGGAATATTTTTCTTTTTATTTGCTTCCTTTATAAGATAAATGGCAGAAATACAAATGAGCGCAGGCTATCAGAGTCACAGACCGCTTGATGGATAATACTGCAAGGAGATCCAATGGCATGGTGATTGTTTGCTTTGGCAGAGAAATACTCATCTCTAGATAAAACATGCAGATTTTTTTTTTTTTGTTTTGTTATTTTTCCTTTTCTTGAATGAAAATATTACACACTGCTTTTTAATTTAGTTTGCTGTTGAGCCTAGAAATGCCACCGTACCAACAAATGGAATAACCAGTGGATAGGGTGGACTGATGTTGAGATATTGTGGATAAATATCATCCTTATTAACATTACAAATGTTACAAGTGGATATTAACTTCCTAGTTAAACTTGTTACTTCCACGTGTTACATATGCTGAAGAGCTGCAGTTCCCTGTTCATCTTCAGTGTAACTCTGAATGTTGCCAAAAATGATTCTGAAAAGATAATAACGTCTTAGACTCAGAGTCCTGGGGAAGATGCTTATGACAGGCATGTTTCCCCAAGGCCTGCCAATGAAAAATAACCAGAGGGATAATTTTCACTTTGACTAGGCTTGTTTAGATTAAAAAAAAATTTTTAAGTCATAAAATGGCAGTTATTGGAGAGTGCTCCATTTCCAAGTATTTTCCAGACAAACCATTGAAGCACAATCAAAAGCTCATTCAAACTACTCATCACAATTTTTATAGCAGAGAAGCCCCAATTTTTACTATTATAACTGCACCAAGGGTTGCCAAGGAAAACTGTGGCACAGTAATACCAAACACGTCAAATAAAAATAAATTTTAAAAAGCCAAAGCCAAAACCAAAACCCAATTTCCTCAAGCTGAACCCTATTTTCCGATGTGGGCCCCTAAAAACAAGCCCAGCTGCTCCCCCTCTCCCCTAATCCAGCTCTGTTATCTACCGGTTTTCTACGTCTCAAACCCTCTGCATTTCTCAACAGAAGTCTACAAAGTCAAATGGAAACGTCACAACCGCTCCAAGCACAAGTTTCCAGGTGCCATTACCTGTGTGGAAAGGGCGAGAAGCACCAAACCATGGAAAAGGTTTGAAACAAGCCGGCTAAACAAAGAGCATGTCTGGGGAAAAAGCATGTCTTACACAAGCGGCTAAGCCCTCAAAATCAAGTAAAACCACAAACCTGTTCCAACATTTCAAATAAAACCAAGGTTAACCCTCCAAACCAGCTCAGAGATCCAAACACCATTTTAAATGAAAAGGTGCTTTTGTAACTTTCAGAAGGTTAGGTCAATACGCATTCTGAATTTAAAATACTGTGCACGCACGTACACACGAAAAAATGGCTCAAACCTTGTGAAATGCAATTTGTTTGCACATCAGAATAAGCAGGCTGTGTGCTTAAAATGTATTAGAGAAACTTACTGAAATCAATAAGAAACCTCCCAAATCCTTGCCTTTGGTACTGAGGCATAATCATTATGCAGGAGACATTGTACTTCTGCTGGCAAAGCTTTTCCTGAGGGAAAGAGAAACAGATTAAGTGTGTCAAAGTTGTGCTGAAGCTGCCCATTCACTGCACCTGCCACTGTCCTGGCCTGAAATACACACAACCACACACTCTGACCCATAACGTACACCTTCGCTGGTAAATGCGTTTTACATTTCAAAGAGTGATCCCTTAAGTACACACAACCTGTTTATTTAAGCGGTTGTCAAGAAAGACCAAACTGCATAAATATCACAAAGCTGAACATGGTTATTCCACCATTTAAAAAATAAATTCCATCCTATGCGAGCACTGGAACATCAATTATTTGCACAAACACCACAGTACATATCTGCGTCTATGAGACATGCACAACGATTAGAGAAAAAGGCTCTTACCTTGGAAAAGTACCCTACAAGATGGCAGCCCTTGTCATCATTTTTTGTTAGGATGTAGAAGAGGAACGGTTCGACGTCGTAGTACAGAGTCTTGTGGTCCAGAAAGAGCTTGGCTAACAGGCAGAGATTTTGGCAGAATATTTTGCTGACATTTCCGTCAACCTAAGCAAGGGGTCACAAAAAAAAAAAAAGTCCAACATTGTTTTATCAACTTCTCTCTTCAGTATCAAATTTCACACATGAAGAGGAACAGCCAGCCACTTTAAGAGGTACTTCACGTACACACAAAAAAATAATATAATAAAACCAGTTTCATTTCATTCAAGTGGACAATTTGGAGAAGTTTTCAGTTTTAGTCAAAGTAAAAGTTGCAGGGCCAGATGGGCGTTCGTACACTACGCGGATAAAACCAAAATCAGTGTCGCCCCTCTCTCGACTCCACTTGAACCCGGGGCACGACCCCATTAGTGTTCCAACAGGGAGACAAAGCGGCCCTTATGAACAGATACAGCCCCGGCCCACATTCTGAAGCGTGGACTGTGGGATCATGATTTTACGTTTAACACTAAAGCAGGGCACAGGCCAGGGATATATTAAGGATAAACAAGCACCAGGAATATGAGCCTGCGGAGGAACTGACCTCGAACACAGAGAGGTCACCCTTTCTGTAGATCTCGTTCGCCGGAGGGTGGAACCAGCCACACTTCTTGGAATGCCGCTGGAGAATGTTCCGGCTCCTCATGTACTTCAGGCAGAACTCGCACAGATAAAGCTTCTGCAGTCTGTCGGGAGGAAACGGCGAGATGTAAGCATCCGTCTGTCGGAACGCGTCGCGCGTTAAACTCCTCCGGCCAGAAGCCTGCATCGGCGACCCTGCTCACCTGGAGTACTCAGGCGGGTAAGGCGAGGAATACCAGGTGTGGATTTCATACTTCCCAAACTCGATGACTGCTGGGTACCGTCCAAAATCCGCACTGTTTAAGCTTCCAGTTTTCTAAACAGTAAGAGAGCAAAAACACACAAGACTTTTCATTTGGAAGCGCACACAAAAGTAACCGCTATAAGCACATTGTAAAAAAAAAAAAAGGATCACGGCAGGAGTACAGAGATGAATGTGTGAATTTGCAGACCCTCCTTATGCTTTCAGGAGTGCTCTTCTGGCATTGTCAGGTCTCTCAGAGTCCTGCTGAATTATCCCGGGATGGCGGGCGAGAGCAGCGATAGCTCCCTCTCAGAGACATAAAGAGCATTCAGCGAACGCTGAATAGGGCTTCACCAACTCTCACCTGCGAGGAGAGCTCCTGGACGTGCTTGAACACTTCCAGATCCTCCTGCGAAACGTGCTCCTTTGAAATGGCCACAATCCCATCGTGAGTGTCCTTCTTGACGTGCTTTGTGCCTTCATTCTCTGCTTAATTCAGAGATCAACAGTTATGTCAAACACTGCTCTTAAAAAACACAACGCAAGCACACTGGGGCCCTATCAAGATCTACCGGTTTCAGTCAGAACACTGAACGTATTGCAAAATGCTTGAACATCAACACACATCGTTTCCTGACTCTAAAGAAAAACTGAAGTGCCACTGATGAGACTTGTGCATGGGAGTTTATTCATGCAAGATATCTCAAGATGTCCTTGTTGTACAATGACATCAACATAAGATCAATTTGACCAATTCCCCAGAGATTGTTCAGGCAAGTTAAACTGATTTTTTTTAGTTATTCAATGCAGTAATTGCTATATCAAGTTAAAACAAGAGTGGAGGTGCATGCCATATTTTGCATTTATTAAACCTATGGTGTACTTGTCTTAGTTTTCTGTTAACATGAACAGTGGAAATGCAGTCACATCATACCATAAACACAACCTGCATTGAGTTTGCATTACCAGTTAAGCACTGAAAACAAATGCCATCTTATTTTAAAAACAAAGAAATTCTATGGAACTACAGTGCTCATAACTTCAAAATAGAACGATATAACTATAATAGTATCTTAAGAAAAGAATAAGACAGGATAAGAGAAAAATGCTAAATCCTCCCAAACTTCCTGATCAGATCAAATAAATAAATTTGAATCAAAAAGCTACTGAATAATAGCTTTCATGATCCTTGACTTCAACATCAACAGCGTTCAGTCAATTAAAAGCCAATTAATTATAACTGTGCACTGAACGACAAGAAAACCACTTTTTCATTTGACAAAAAAACAAAAAAGCAGGGACCAGCCAAGGGCACAACTTTCAACATGTCAGATTTAAAAAAAAAATAAGAGATTTTATATCAGGTCTCACAATCATATTTTAATAGGAATTGAACAAGGTGAGAATTATATCTTCATAAAAGGATTTTTTTGCTGCATAATTCATGTCGCTGCTTTATTGGAACATGAAAGCCATCACACAGCTACTGGAGCTAGAATGCAGGGACCGAGCGAGGCGCAGAACTCTGCGTTTGACAGACATTCCATGTGCGTGTCCAACACGTGCCAGGGGCCCACACTTCAATTTCATCACAAGTTCGGTTAAAGACCTCAGAGTCTCAGTGAGTCACCATTAACCCGGCCAACCGTTAACCCCTTAACTCCCGGCACAGATGGCCAGCGCCTTCTCCCCGTCACGCTGAACAGGGGAGCGGATTAACGGGGGGGGGCTGCGAAAATTCAGCCACAAATTAGGGCAGCGGTCGCCATCGGAGACGAACGGGCGAGCCGAAGCGCTGGCCTGGGGGAGGCCCGGATGTTGTGGTGTAATTGAAGAATGGGCAGAGTTATGGGAAGCCTGGTTTGGTGGCAGAACAAAGCAGAGTTGAGTAGAGTAGAATGGCATGGTCTGCAAAATGGGCTAGTGTTTGTACAGAAAGGCAATCACAACGAGCACACTGCTGTGGGTGGGGGGGGGGGGGGGGGGGGGGGCAGGGCGAGGAGGGGCAGGGCGAGGGGAGCAGCATGAGCATCTGGATAGCCATGCACTACCATAAAGCCATTAGCAGGGTGTGTTAATGTGCGCTGGATCCTACAGCCACTACAAAGGCAAATAAATCAGAAGTAAATCAAATTTTTGGTGGTACAGGATTAGCTGAAAGACAGTCTAGGTGTTAATCAGCATTTGGGGGTGGGTGGGGGGTGGTGGGAGAGGGGTAGGCAAAAAAAACAATTGTTAAATTATTTTTTTAATTACTATTTTATAATAAAAGTTTAGAGAGGAGGATCAAAACATATAAAAAGGAAAAAAAAAAAAGGAGAAATGCCAAGTGACAAGCCTAAAGTGACAAGAGAGTTTTACTGGACGAGACGCAGGTTCAGAGGGAGCCGTGAGCCTTTGCTTACCATAGTCGGGCGCGGGTTTAACTCTTCCGTCTGCCACGCCCCCCTTCCCTGGCGGGGGGGCACCCTTCTGAGGGGTCACTTTATATTTTAACCTGCCTAGGATCCTGTGCTTTCTGAGGAAGGGCGTGCGTCTGAAATGGCCCGCCGCCTTAAAGGGGCGTCCCCTCGACACGCCCCAGCCGGAGGGGGAGGGGTGGGACACGAGCCTATTTTTACCCTCTCGGGTCCCGTGGAGCTGGGCGCAGGATCGGGGCGTGGAAGACGCATCGGGCGCCCGGCGCCGGCGCCTGGGCGGGGCGTAGCTAGGGAGCCCCTTTTTCCGAGATTGTCCCTGAGTGGCATAGATGTGCGACAGTCCGTCGAAGAGCCCCTTAAGCTGGCTGTGATTGGACAGGCTGCTAAGGGAGGGCACGCTCGATTGGCTGGAAGAGCTCTGGGGGGAGTTAGCGGAGGTGGAGCTGTTGGATTTCAGCGAGGTGGGGCTCTGTCCGGACGATGGAGGAGGAGGGGGGGGGCGGGAGCGGACAGAGGGGAGTGGTTAGCTTTTGAGTGCCGGGACGAGGGGTGCGCGGCGGTTTCGGAAGGCCCCGTTTCCTGGGCCGGCGCTGCTTGGACGGGTCTACCGCGCCGGGGCGGGACCGGCGGCCCACGGGGGAGGGGGTGAAAAATTTGGAAAGCCCGTCAATGAGCCCTTTGGTTTTCTTGTTAACGGTAAGTTTGGAGGAGGTGGGTGCAGACGTGAAAGAGGAGGAGGAGGAGGAGGTGGTGGTGGTGGAGGAGGAGGAGGAGGTGGTGGTGGTGAATTTGGTGGTGTCACCCGCCCAACAGGGGTCTGTAACAGCCAATCGGCTCCTGGCGGCCTTCGCGGATGCAGCATGACCAGATGAAGGTGTGGTACAGACTGTAATCTTTTGACCCCTACCAGGTGACCCCCTTCCCGTCAGTGCTATCGTGGAGCCGTCGCCGCCGGTTACGGACCTGCGGACAAATCAGAGGTTAATATCCCGTCATTATCAGCAGGAAGTCGCTCTGGCAGCTTGCTTTTTGACACAATTGCAATTGGAAACATTTTTAGGCTGAGCGACGCACACAATGACTGCAGTCGGAAGCTCACTGCACAACCTGAATGAGACACACAAGCCAGTCCTGGTCTGGGGAAGATCGGTAACGGCTGCAGAAAGCGCATGCTAATCAGCAGCTGGCACGGGTCCGAGACAGAGAGAGAGACAGAGAGAGAGAGAGAGAGAGACGGTCCCCGGAACACCGCTCGGGCTCTGCGGGACACGGACCGAATCCACAAACGTGTGGACAGCAGAACCCAGTGCTCTCAAACGCTCGGCCCAAGCGCTCCGGGGACACGGCGGGAAAGCTGGAGATGCACGAGCTGCATCGGTACTCAGGATCAAAGGCATGCAGACATCTTTCGGTCACGACGCTGTTAAGCAGACGCGGAAAGACACCCTGACTATCGGACGCTTAAAGCCAAGAGCTACGCTGCCGATTCAGCGTACAGGCATTTCACATCCAGAACTAATCGTTCAGATTGAATGTTTCCTCCCCCCCCCCCCCCCCCCCCCCCCCCAATTCAAAGATTTCTGCATCTGAGGCAACGACCGATACAACACTGGCTTCAAAAGCCTGAAGCCTTAACCGACGCGCCGGGCAGGACCCCGTCTGACAGGCTGCTTCAGGCCATTCTCTTTAACCGAATGTAAGAGCACACTGTCAAGAAAATATTCATGACCTTTCGGGAAAATTTCAGGGGGAAAAAAAAAAAACAGCCACACCGTATAGGAATGAATGAATCCATTCACGAGTAACAGTATATTTTAGAACATCAAATATTTTACAGCTGGCCGAGGGGGACGTACATGGTTTGTTGCTTTAGCTTATTTTTGGGTCTTCCCAGCGGCTTTGCATATCGTCTCCTGATCTGGGCAGCCCTCTTGTGCAGCAGGCCCCTCCCCGTCTCCTTGGGCCGACAGACTTGGCAGATCCACAATCCTGGAGGACATCCAAACAAAGAGCATTAGGAGCGCCATCCATTCAAAAGGACACGTTCATGTGAAATATCCCCTTTTAATGCACCGGGACACAGCAGCACACACACACGTGCGCGCTCTCATTCCCAAACGAGGATTCATCTCTCCGCAGGACAGAAGGGAAAAAATCGATCAGAGGAACGAGGCTGCATTCCGGAGCAATCTGCGTAAAATGCCGTCACTTTGGATGTTCTGAGTGTCACGTGCTCTAAACTTGTTAAAGGCAGGGGACCATGGTCTGGAACACGGTGACAATTCCGGAATACAATTCCTAACATTCTCAATAGAGAATTCCGGAATAATCTGATAAGGAACACAGTATAAACGCTATCTGCCCTTCCGGACCCTTACTGGGCATTGACAGTCAGTTGGCGAGTCAAAGCAGGGAGCAGAAATGCTCCAATGGCGTCTCACCTTTTGGCATTCGAGAGAGGGGGGGGTCGCAGCACTCCATGTGGAACCCCCGGTCACAGGAATCGCAGAAAAGCATCTCGTCCTACGCGGAGCGACACAACACAGAATCATCTACAATGCAGTACCAAAGCCACCAGCTGGAGTTGTCGCAATCCCTCATCATGTACAGTTTGTCATCATTTTTCATAATTTTTCCCAAAAACAACCCAGGGATAGACTGCACTGGGATATGACTGGATATAATGAAATGACATGCTAATATTTGTATAAGCATAGTTTCCATTTACTGTGTTTGCCACGAGAGGTGGCAAACCAAAACTATGCTATTAATAGTGCGCTGAAAATTGGCTATGGTCTATGCTTATGCAGGGTGATCAACACATTGCCTGGAGATCATCTTCCTTGAGTTTATGCCCCATTCTAGTTCTGACATCGCAGCCAGCAATGTAGCATCAGGAGATATTTCACAAAGCAGGGTTAAGGAGACAGTCAGTAAAGGAGTTAAATATTTATGAAAGCTAGCATGCTACTCCTTAATCCAACTTGAAATATCCCCCAGATGAACATCAAGGCAGAACAAATAAAGTTTATAAAACTGTCAACACCAGACTGCTCTACACCCATTTTGTTTCTCAGAGGCATCTTGCTGTTGACTTACCGCATTTTTCCCCTGGATCCTGCAGGAGCTGCACGTCTTGCACTCGATACACTGCCACCGCAACGCTTTCACGTTCGCGGTCAACTCAGGAGAGAACTTCAGACACGACGGATGTCCTGTAGAGAAAACAATTAACAGCAGGAATGAGCCATTTCTCGATGTAACGTACGCAAATGAAAGTACTTTCACAATGTTGAGGTTCCCTCGGCAAACATCGATCCTCACCAGACTGTGAGAAGCCCTCACACGCAAGCCCTCACCAGGTGGTGTAGTAGAATGCCCGTTTGAAATGAAAGGACCCCTTTCTCTGCGGTTAAGTGAGATTGTAAACAGCCTGCGCAAAGCTGGAATCAGAGCCCATATGTAACCCCTGTACGCTGTCCTGTTCAAAAACAAACACGCAAGGGGTTTACCGCCCAACTCCGTCCTGCTCCACTAACCAATGTCAAAAAAGCCAACCCAGGAACATACGGAGTAAGGCTTCCACGAACGGGTACAAAACAAAGTCACGCGTAAAGTTAGCAGATCCAGTGATCCATCAAACTCTCGTTTTTATTAATGGGAAAGACGTGCCCTTTAGAGACCGCACACCGCACAGCACTAAATATATAAACACTAACGCTGTTGTTCAGAGCGTGCAGGATCCCCTTCCCAAGATCGGCGTCTGAAACAGTGAGATGAAACATCTGAGCGGCTAATTAAGGATAATTTGATCTTAATGAGGCAGAAACGGCAGCGGCGTTCAGTCTGACGGAGGACGATCCGTGAAAGTCGTGTAAAAGCTGGCCTTCGCCTCGTCTTGCACCCTCCCCCCAGGGCCGTGAAACAGCTGTTTTACGCTGAAAACACGCTCTGTGTACACCACCGAACGCTTAAGGAAAACCACCTCAAAAGCTACTTAGTAAAATTCAGGCGATAAAAATGTCACCGGGATGTACAATTCTTTCTGGCATTTAAAATAATTGTTCGGAAAAAAGAAAAAAAAAGAAGAAAAAAAAAAATTACTACTTTGGAGGCAATTTAATGGAAGGTTGGCAATTTTGTCAGGAACAAAAGAAGGAGGAAAGTAAATGCCACCAATCTGCCGCAGAAAATGAGAGATCTTTTCTACACTTCCGTTCCCGAGCAGCGTGCTTCGCCCGCTCAATCATCAGAGCCATTTCAAATTCAATCCTGCGCCGGAGAATAGCAGGCCGCTCTGAGGTTTCACCAGAGTTCGTTAGCAAGCCGCAACTCCGCAGAAAATACAAGAGCGGGGGAATCGCAGCGAATTAAACCCAGCTCACATATCAAGGAACGGAAAGCGATATAACCCAATAACCATGAAGCGACAAAGCGATAAGTGGATTCATCCTGAGATCTCATTTCATTCATGGCCTCTTCATCTGAAGGACCCAGGAAACCGTTTTTTATATATTTATTTATTTTATACATAAGTAGCCATTTTGCGGCACACTTTGATAAACACACAGCTGCACACTGAAGAACACAAGACAAACCTTCCGCACACCTCAGTGGTCAAGGTGTACGGTCTGAAACATGTACCTCATTTTACTGTACATAGTGGCTAACCACAGATTACCCCACCGCACAGGGGGAGGGGGGGGGGCACTCAATTTAAGCAGCTGCCACTTATTAATACTTCCCAGCGCACAAAGCACTGCAGGTGGCGTCGTGGCAGACCTAATGTGTTCTGCCAGCTTTCAATACCCGCCCATGCCAGGCTGTGCCAGGCGTCTCTACTGGGCGGCAGATTGGGGTGATAGAAATTGACCTTGTGGCTTTATACCCCCCCCCAAACCGCCCCGCCCCGCCCCCCCCCCCCCCCCCACACGGCGGGACTTACCGCTGCTACCGCAGTCCGTGCACGACAGCAGCTCCTCCGGCTGCTGGTCCCGGTTGGACTCCCGCGTGCCCAGACAGAAGCTGCATATGGGGATGGGGTCGGCCCGCGGCTGCAGGGAGAGAGAGAGAGAGGGATGAGAGAGGGATGAGAGGAGCGAGAGCACGGTGGCGGACGAGGGCAACGAAAGGGCAGACGAGGGGGAGAGAGGGGGAGGTAGAGGGGGAGAGAGAGAGAGAGAGTGGGAAAGAGGAAGAGAGGGAGGGAGAGAAAGAGAGGGAGGGAGAGGGAGATTCAGTTTGGCTTCTCTGGGCTTATCCCGAACCCGATGCCGTGTCCCCATGATGCACTTCGGCAGGCTCTGGACAGACAGCACTACAGCCCACTGAGGGGTCAGGGGTCAGGGGTCATGAGACCAGTGTTAAGAGCTGCAATACAGCTTTATTAAAATACATAAAGCAAATATTTTCCACCACTGCAGATTTTCCTTTTTCCGAGGGCTCTGTGACATAAAACTGCCAACTGCACTTAGTTACATAACTGGCTTAAAAAAATAAAATAAATAAAACAATGAAATGCTGTCAGTTAGATGCTATTATTAGACCCGTCCAGCCCTGGATGTTGAACAGCACTGCAGGAGCAGGCAGATCATTAGCACCGGGATGCAGAGTCTTACTCTAAACTACAGTGAGCATTTAATGCCATGAAATCAAACCCACTCTTCTGTTAGATCTGTGTTAATAAAGGGCACGGCCAAATTATACACAGAAACCTAGATTACAAATCCAATTTCTAAATAATGAATTTTCATCGCAACTGTGACTATTCCAACAACTCAATCATTTTTATTTGCATGCATTAAAACAGATGTTCCTTGGGGGGGGGGGTAACCGAAACAGAAATATAATAGCATGAAAGACTGGCGTGGGCCAGAATAATTCACGGGCAATATGTCGGCAAATGCAAAACGCAGGATTATCGCTTCAATGAAAGTGACAGTGCTGTCACAGTACACATCAGCAGCATAAAGTCTAAGGAAAGGGAAGCATGTTGCAGCAGCCAGGGTCTGCTTGGATAGGTGCTTCCAGAGCAATGACAGGAGTCGGATAATCTGACTACACTATGAAGGCGCTGAATAGCCTGCCGCTCAAAGCGAGGCCCTATTGGCCCAGTTGGCACTGCCCTATCTGCAGATAGCAGCTGGCCGCATTTAATCAGTTAGCAAAAAGATAATCGATGGGTAAAACGCCACCGGTAAACAAAAGTCAGCGTTTAATTCAGCCGCTGTCTATAAAAACCCTAACGTACAGCCACGATAAACAGCCTGCGCAAAAGACAAAAGGAACGAACCAAACGCGCTGCCACAACCGAACACTGAAGCTAATTGCAAAAGCCTAATTATTTCTGCAACAGCAAACACCAAACACCAATTTAAAAAAGGGGTCTGTATTAGCCTGCTGACATTGAGTAACGCTCATCACATCACCCCAAATTCATGCAACGCATCTACAGCGATGTGTAATTTTGTATTGGATGAATTCCAGCAATCGCCAATATGGAAAACTCCAGATTTGGTTCGTCAAGTCAGAAGGCAAAAACCAGCAAGGCCCTAAAAATTGGGACAGTCCTGAGAAAAGGCACAAGTGCACGTGTGTAAAAACAGAACCGAGAGCAGCCATGAAAAAGAAAGTCACCTCAAAAATCACACAAATGCTACGAAAAAGAAAAAAAACCCTCCACGTGCCTCACACACTGGAGCAGAGACAACAGTGTCCCACCTCATGGACAGAAGACACACACAATTTTGCCATCAGGACCTTGTCCACTAGAGAGACAGCAGTTCAAATGGTAATGGACTGATGAACTAAGCACTGAACAGTTTTACAACTGGGGAATTGGAATTAAATTTTCACTTTGGTTAACAAACTGAAACAAACTAGCCTACACACTTATGAAATGGAACGATATCTGATGGTGTGTAGAATGTTTGTGTACACATTTGTGCATGAAATTTGTCATCTTAAACTAAAACAGTGGAATAAGAACTCTTCATTGGGAGCAGGTATGGCGTGGAAAGAGCCAAGATTATGCTGCAAATTCAGAAATTAAGTATGTAGGCCATTACCCGTAAAATTTGATATGTTTGGATATCACCCAGATACTAATGGAGAGTCTTGTAAAATAAAATTGATGCAAACATTTCAAACGCTCAGGTAGCCACAGGAACAAGACTCCACACAAGCCTGTGTAGTTGAGGTATGACTCAATGAAGCAGTGCTGCTTTCCTTTGGGGTTTGGTGACTAACGATCTGCACGTGGGTTCGATTTCACACAGAACCATCATCAGTGGAGCAAACGGAGGCTGGAAAAAGCCTCAGAAAGACTGGCTGGTGTTCAGGGGAAATGCAGATTCACTTCAAATAAACTACGCTTTAACAGACAGCCCAAGAGCCCAAGAGCCTGGGAGGAGGACAAACTGGCATTTTTCCTGTTTATTGATCAGCAGGGTCATTTTTTTCTACCTCCCCTTGCAGGAACAGAAATGAATATCTACTACACCGGCAAAACGCTGGAGGTCAAGTGTTCTCCACAGGGGTGGGATTTAACTGGTGCGCTATAGCTTCATAATGCCACATGAGGGGGGGGTGGGGGGGTGGGTAGCTTTTTAAAGTCCTGTGAAGAGTAATTTGCTTTTGACAGCAGCACATCCTTTCTCACAATCGACGAGGTGGGTCAGAGAAACACGGGGAGCATCGATTCAGCCTCAAAGTGCTACTCAAAATAATCATCCCGACTATGAACGGCCATCAGCAAATTGATAGTCGGGCGGGAACAGTAATAGAATTCGGAGTGAATTGCACAACAGCGGCTTGATGGAATTCTCAGAGGGTGTGTTACCCACAAACAGCCCCGCCACCGCTCACAAGGGGGGGGGCCCAGGCACACGCTCCCCACGGACCCAAATATGCACGCCCCCCCCCCCCCTAAACACGCCGCTCAGAACATCATAACACACATCGACAGCCCGCTCGGGGGAACCGGAGGGAAATTACAGGCGCCTCATGAAGAGAGGACAGGGAACGAGGGGTGGTGGCAGGAGGGCCGGAGGACTGGGCCTGTGTGTGCAGGAGCCGAAAGCGAAGGGAACGATTGTTTTCAACGAGCCGTTCTGAACTGGAGCCATTTTCATGCATTTAAAAAGGTGCCGATTTACCGAAGGGCCGGTAACATTGGTCTGCGGCACAAAGCACCACCTGACCCAACAGATCTTAAAACCTGTGAGCTGTAGGCCTAATCCAAGTCAATCATGTTTACCCACCTCAATGTACGATTTCACATTAGAGATTTCGGTGCCACTTAGCAAGGCAAAACAAGAGCATCTTGAATAAATGTCTGCTCAGGTAGCATGGAAATCAAGTTTGTTAACCACAAACGTTCAAAAAAGAAATTAAAGACACAAAGCAAATGACTATGATGACTAAATTGTATGTGTTTAAGCTCATTATGGCAGGTTAGACAACAGTCTTGCAACAGCTCCCACACAATGCACTTTTATTTAGCCAACAGTCTAGATGTCATTTCATATTCTACTGAAGTAATAGGCTGCTTGGTTTTGAATAAGACTATTAAGATTATTTTTAATTCAAAACAGGCTATAGAGGACAATAACAGGTTATAAAGGCTCATTTACGCTGATAAAGCCTCACTTGTAACCACACTGTGATTCAGGCAAAATTCCCTTTCACAACACCTTGCAGATGACAGTGGATGCTACTTTTGAGATGAAGGTTCTGGATTTCCCCCAACAAAAGAAAGCTAATTTCCCCAGAGTCTCACATCCTCCACGCCCCAATGTGTCCAGCCCCTCCTCTCAACCCTCTGGAGTCCCACAGGGCTCAATGCTCGGCCCCCTCCTGATCTCAGTCACCACAGAATCCCCGAGCTCAGGGACAGCTTCTCGCTGTCATGCCTCTCCTTTCCTCCCTCTAACAAACAAATCCCACCATGCATCACGACAGGCCTCAATGACGCCTCAAACGGGATGAGTAACCTCGCCAAAAACTATGCAGCATCACCTCCAGGCTAAGACCGCACTCATCCAGTATCCATCTTAACACAACAGCTTCTGCTTCTCAAACTGCCAAGAACTTGAGCGTGACAGCGGACTACAATCGGCCTTCTGCCACAGACACTGCTTCACCGACCCATAGCTGCGGAACCTTCTGGCATTACCAGTTTGTCTGAATGGCGGTTCAATCCAGGGTCAGCTGCAAAGCCTAAAACTGACGTGTGTGGCTAGATACTCAGTGAAGCAAGTTAGACTGGCTGCGCAAGAGTACAGTGGCACAGCCATAACTGGAAGTTGAACCTGCAACCTCTGCTTTATCATCCAAGCTTCTCACCATATAATCTACTCGGCCATTCTGCATGTTCACTCTGATGACCCCCCGCCCAGACTGGTGCGGGCGCTTCTACTTAAGGGCTTGTTTTAGGCTCCCCTCTTCTGCAACGGGGCACTCAAACATGCCAACACATTTACCGCAGCGCCGCTTTCACACCGACACTGCGCTTCGCTTCCCTTCCAGACCATTCCACCGTCTCCGCCGCCGATCCCCCAGCCTGCAGTGCGCTAATTTATAACCCGAGCCGCTAAACGAACGCTAGCGGTTTTGAATGCTACAAACTGCCGAGCTGCCGTCTCGTTATGTTTATTTTTTAAGCGGCCGGGCGGGGCTTGCGGGAGAGCCGTTTGACGATCTGAGACGCGGACATCAGAAGCACCGCGAGCCACGCGCAGCCCGTCGGCCATTTTTATTAGAATACAGCGATCCGAGGAGACCGCCTAAACGGCCAGAATGCGAATATGAGATGGAGCACGTCGGCGCTGAATAAAAGCCCCGCACCAGCAGCGCTCTTCATGAGACGCCACTACCAGCCTTCCCTCTTCTGTTCTGTTGTTGCTAAGGTAACAGTTCCTGATTTCTGGATGGTGAAATGTATTCCAGTTCACCACAGTTATTCTAATGATTTTATACAGCAGCGGGGAAATGCAAGGACAGAAAATAACAGCACACAATGAAAATAGAAATGTTACAAGTTCAACAGCCGTGGGAAATGAAAATAGTCATATTAGCCTACTACAAACCAAATGATCTGATTAATTACCCACACAAACAGCTTGCTCTGATTGTGCCATTGTGACACAGGGCTAGACTAGAGGAATCTTTTTTTATTAAAAATGAATTTACGCACATTGTCAGAGAAATCTAACCTTACAAAATCTGAAAATGTCAAACACGCACATCAGTACTGCATAATGCAGGCCTAATTGTCTACAGAAAAATTCAGCCAAAAGCACTGCAGGGGAATGCCTGCTCACCATTTTTTAGGAGCAAGGACATAACCCAAAAAAAACCTCCGGTAGTACATAACAAAAATATGGTATAAATGGCTCATTTCTCATTTTGATGCGTTAATGCTTGATGTCATCTTGATGCTTGATGTCATGATGATGTCACACATAATTCAGTACCGAACTGAGGATCCACAGCAGCATACCGCTGCCCCCATTGCTAACAAACCAGCGGCCTTTCCTTTAAAAAATAAACACTTATCTATTTATTAACCTAGGCAGGACACCAGAGAACTGGCCTCTCGCCTGGAGTGATGTTCTGGGTACTCACAGTGGGTGGGAGTGGACGGGACTGTACTGGCTGATCAGGTGTGGGGAGAAGGGTCAGGCGGTCAACCGCAGCAGCTGCACAGAACCAGTTCAGCGGAAATTTGAGCAGGAGCCCAAAACCGACCCTGTACACAGTCAGAGAGGACCTTGCTCGAACAATGCATCATAAGGACGATTTAATGCCAGAGGTCCTGCAATACTGGCCACTCCTGTCAATCAGTACTCCTAATAAGATGCATTTACCTCTTCAAAAGGCACAAAGCAAAGTTCAATAAAATCTTAATGCAACATGTGATGCTGGATCTCAAATTTAATTTGAGCTTTTCTGGAAAAAAAGCCTGTTTAGCACTGGGAAGCTGAAGCCAAGAGAAAGGGTTTGGTTTGGTCTCATAAAAACACACTAAGTACACACTCATTACAAGTCAGATTAATCTTATCAGCAACGACTTGCAGGCAATCTTACAAATTTTATTAGGCCTATAGGATAACAACTGCAGGTGCCCATCAATCTTTTTTCAGAAACGTACTTAAAAGAATTAGGCGCATCTGTGATGCAAGGCAAGGCTTCCTGGATAAAATTCTAGGTAGATTTTCTCCCTTTGATTCACAATCTAATCCCACTCGTATGACACGGTTACTTCCCATTAACTTGCCATTTAACTCTGCATATGTACAGAGAATAATGGATAGCAGCAGCGAGATTAAACCATTGCAATTGCCTGCGCAGTGTTAAGCAATAGGGGGTGGAATTGTGATGTGTTTACAGGTATTGTGCGCGGAGGGCTGATCTCCCTCCAGCCAGCGGCGCGAACCTGGCTGATTAAATATTGAACTGCACATCTGTTTTTCTTGTTTTAACCCCGAGATGAAACGGCAGCCGATTCCCTTCATCTGGGCCAATTAGGAGCCGGCCGGCGGCCTCGGCTTCAGAGGCGGCGGCGGCGTGGACGCGCGGACGCGGGCCTCATCGCCGCGGTAACCGCCGCAGAGACCGCCGGCCAGCTCGCTGCGGATAATCTGAAAATGAAAGGAGCAGCCTCACAGCTGAGTGGGTTTCACACCTTAATTTGAAGGCGTTAATCACTTATCTATTGGAGACGGATAATGGAAAAGTGTTCCATTAAATTACCAATCAAGGCAGAGGCAAATTATTTATTTATTTATTTTTTAAACATTCACTTAGGCTGAATTTATTCTGAACCATCGAGGATTTATTATGTCAACCGAACGCTGGCGGCGCTGTACGGAAGAGGGCAGAAGAGCAGCTTAGTGTCGAGCAGCCTAACGGGGTCAGGGGCGACCGCGATGCTAACGGTGGGATCAGGAGAGGAGCGATCGCGATGCTAACGGCAGGATCAGGAGAGGAGCGACCGCGATGCTAACGGTGGGATCAGGAGAGGAGCGATCGCGATGCTAACGGCGAGATCAGGAGAGGAGCGACCGCGATGCTAACGGTGGGATCAGGAGCGGAGCGACCGCGATGCTAACGGTGGGATCAGGAGCGGAGCGACCGCGATGCTAACGGCGGGATCAGGAGAGGAGCGACCGCGATGCTAACGGTGGGATCAGGAGAGGAGCGACCGCGATGCTAACGGCGAGATCAGGAGAGGAGCGACCGCGATGCTAACGGTGAGATCAGGAGAGGAGCGACCGCGATGCTAACGGTGGGATCAGGAGAGGAGCGACCGCGATGCTAACGGTGGGATCAGGAGCGGAGCGACCGCGATGCTAACGGTGAGATCAGGAGAGGAGCGATCGCGATGCTAACGGTGGGATCAGGAGAGGAGCGACCGCGATGCTAAGAAAGACGGTCAACACTCGTGGCCAGGGCAGGTGTTCAGATGGGCGACCCTCCTGCGTTCAGGGCAGGTGTTCAGCAGGTTAACAGCACGTTTCTGAGCACTCCATAGGAAAGCCCACTTAACCATGTTACATGAATCCTTAGGGGGGGGGGGGGGGGAGGCCCTTAAGGGGCATTAAGGGCAGCTGGGTTTGTAATGGTTCACACACAATCGGGGGGCAGGTTGTACCCCATTCCTCCCCTCTCTTAATCAGCCCCCCCACCAGCGCTCATAAATCAGACTGATCAGATTACTTTGTTTGCCGGTGATCCCTGCTCCAGGGCCAGCAGTGCTTTACCATGCAGCAGCACCTGTGAGCTAATGGGGAAATTATCAGGCCATATTCAAATGGCTTTCCTGACAGCACAGCTCAGCGAGCCAAGGTCATAAAAGTCACCAGCGCTGTTAGACTCACTGCAACCCGTACAGTGCCTCGTAGCTACACACGCTAGTGCTACTGCTACTGCTACCACCCGACCTTCTCCTCGGGCTTCAGGTCCAGATCCGTCCATCAGACTCAGGGTGTCAATCACAGATCAGGGTTCTAGGCCTCCTATGCCTATTCCCTGAAGATGGACTGGATTTTATTTTATTTATGTATTTTACTATTTTTGCCCACATCTTTTGTTTCCGGTTTGTTTCAATTTGTAAATGATAAATGATGGACATTTCTAAACAACGTCTCGTATTTGTTTTTAATGGAGCTGCACAGAGTGGCTTCCTGCTATGAACGGTCTAAAACGCGAGCCAAACACTCACTCACTCGCCTGGCCCTTTTCATTTCTCTGTGTCACGCAAACCTCGATGTTTCTAAAAACACTGCCAAAACTAAAAAGCAAGCTCTCGCAAAAAAAAAAAAAAAAACAAAACAAACTGCTTATTTTTGAGCGATGTTCCCATTGTAAAAAAAAAAAAAAAAAAAAAAAGCAACAAAGCAGGAGCGAGAATTTGGTCTGGTCCCCGGTGCGAATTAGGCCAGCTCGAATGGAAACGCAATAAAGAGCAGGGAGGCAGCTGCAAGACTGACCAGTCCGCACAACACAATTAATCACAAAAGCCCCTTTTAATGCATGGAGCTAATCAGCACACAGCCAACCTCCGGCAGCTCCCTGCGCCATCTGCGACACGACAGACCCTCCTTATTGTGGAGCGACTGGCACCATGCGAGCCACCGGGCGCTCGCGTCAATGAAATTTACCTCCTAGCAACAGTCAAGCTCCGTGCGCGGAAACCAAAGGCTCCTAATCGAGCAAACAATTCAAAGGCCGAGGAATGTCCCGGGCTCTACATGTGATTACCAAACGGATCCCATTGTCAGCAGGACACTGCAAAAAGCACAAAAAAATAAAAATAAAAAAGGGTATGGTGGAAAACTGGTAACGTTTAAAAAAATGTAAAAATAGAAAGAAAAACTCAAATGACTCTACGCTTGCTCTTCACATGACCTCATTACAGAGGTGCATCTCATTTCTACTAGACTACTGCAATCTGAGCCATGTAAATGAGAACAAGTAATGCAAACTATGCATATTATCATTATATCCCCAAACACAAAAGGCCTGACTTTTCTCTCTCTCACACACACACACACACAAAGAAGATTAACTCACATTCTCCTGGGAATGCACAATAATCACAGCCTCTCCGCAATCATGCACATCCAGTCAATTTGGGCATCCCACAGTCTGGACTATGAGGAGCACCAGGGAGCAAAGTCTGAGACAAGTCTGAGCTATACATCACATACAAGAACCGAGGAGATTCACTTTTTACTGAAGACGAGACTGGGCTAGTTTTCAAACTGCTAATGGTCACTGTTACAAGGTATGATGCTGGCCACCCAGGCTAACTCATTTGCTCTCACACTGAACAGTGAACAAAATGAACACAAACAGAAGACAGCCAGTGTAAAAAAACAGAGTGCTGATTCTTTAAAACATGGCCCTTTCCCGTTTCAGCATGACATTCCAACCAGGTAACACAGCAAGGTCCATATAGAAATGGTCTTGCCAAGAATGTTGCAGAACTTGGATGGTCTGCACAGAGCCCTGACCTCAACCGCATCCAACACTTTGGGAAAGCCAACAGCAAGCCAGGGCTAATCACCAAATCAGTGCCCAACCTCACTAATGCTCGTCTGGCTGAATGGAAGCAAATCCCAGCAGTAATGCTCCAACATCTAGTATAAAGCCTTCCCAGAAGAGTGGATGTTGTTATAGCAGCAAAGGGTGGACAAACTCAAGATTAGGCACTAATCATTAAGGACTAATCGTACACAGAAGGAGGTTCTGGGTTTGAGTCCCGGCTGACTGGATCCTATCAGCGCTTTCAATTAGGATTACACAAACATCCAGAGTACAGGCCCCGAGGTCCTCAAAGGGAAGTTCATTCTTCAAGAAAAAAATCTCAGTGTGGAGCCAGTGCTACCAAGCTAACGGTACACATTAAGACACCCAGTCGGGAGTGACTGTGTGCCTGTACATTGGACAAAAACCAAGTGCTCCTCCCACTGCAAGGCTGCAGGTTGTGTGATGGGTTCCACTCTCTTTATTAGCCCCCCCACCTCAATTGCATTTTGATTGTTCTGACCTCATGGAATCACCCGCCCCGCCCCCCTCCCTCCCTCTCTCTCAAATGGTCTCACATTTTCACATCAATCTTAAAAATGACTACGGCTCAGCCAACTGCAATTTCAACCAAGCGATCACCCACATATCAATAGCACACTTTATCTCCAGGCATTATGTCCTTGCAGGATGATAACAAATAATAACCCAACAGACCTAGTTCTTGTAACCTCCACGTTTCGAACGCTGGCTAGTGGAGAGTGATTTAATAATGACAATATGATAAACACGGCCATTTCCGCTGGACGTGCCCTGAAACCAGGCCGTTGAGCGTACGATGTTCGGCTTGCTGATCTGTGGGAACACCTCTAGTTCCCCTCGATCTGAGCAGCGGCCTGCACGGGGGAGTCAGCGGAAAGGACACTTCTGTATCCCACGGAGATAAGAGAGGGAAGGGGCAGAGGTCCTCTCCACACGTTTCCCCAAACTGTCCAACTCCCTTCCTGTACTACCGGACTCCCCACACAGCGACGATTTCCGAGTCAAACCTGTCGAATTACGCTTACTAACCTGCCTACAAATTTCACATTGCCTCTTTAAATTCTGTTCTTTCATGCAACTCCTGTAAAATACATTAAGACATCATTTAGGATAGAGGCTTACCAATTGTGTTATTTAATAAAGCTTTAAGTAAATAAGCATTAATGTTTATTTCAAATTGAGTATGGAAAATTACATTGAGCAACCAGAGATAGTTTTACAGGGAATAAAGTTCTGGTCTTTACAGGCTACTTTATTTTCCTTTGTAAAACTATTGCATATTCTACAACATTCATGGAAAAATTACAGGCGCCAGCCAGTTACTGAGCTAGACAGCTTCCAGCAATGTGGTAGCCAATCACCAATCAGGTTCTGTGCTAGACAGCTTCCAGCAATGTGGTAGCCAATCACCAATCAGGTTCTGCGCTAGACAGCTTCCAGCAATGAGGTAGCCAGTCACCAGCCAGGTACTAAGCTAGGCAGCTTCATGCAATGAGGTAGCCAATCACCAATCAGGTTCTATGCACACAGCATCCAGCAATGAGGTAGCCAATCATCTCAGTTAATGGTTTCCCAGCAGGGCTTGGGTTTTGAAACCTTTACTAACTTGAGCCATCTATAGAGACAAGACTGCCATAAAGGCAGTTTTCAAGTTCAAAGTCAGCCACTTGTTTCAGCTGATGCGCATTAGGTAAGGTATGCAGAGTAGGCCCACATTACCTCCAAAATCAAGGCACAGGCTTCAGTATGAAAGAGCAACCATAAATAGGCTGGATAACATTAGCAGGTCAAATTTGATGCAGCTTCTGTGAACCTTCTTCTATTACTGACCGAGTGAAAGCGCAAGGCAGAGGTCACACTGTGGCACCTGACTGATATTTCAAAGGATGCTCTTTTACACCAACAGCTGCCTACTTCACAAAATAATCAGATCACTCATAATACTACTACTGCTAATAATCTTTTAAGGACAACGATGTTAAAGGAATGGGAAACTTCTCAGGAAATGACTGAACACACATAGCTAAGCAAAAATGAAGAACGCTGCATGTAGTAGGTAATACTGCATTGGAAACCGTGCCAAGGAAAACTTTTTCCAGGAGTATGCATAGGATAAGTTAAACACATATTTGGAAAACTCACCAGCAACGCAAAAAAAAATGTATTATCACCAAAACAATACAGCATGTGTCTCTTAACATTAAAAGGTAAAGGTGCAGACACACGGAAGAGACTCACAGGCTCACAGTATGAGAAAACATAAAACATTTTCTGGCACGCACCACACGTAGGGGCAGACCACATTACAAGCAATGACACTGTTTCTTCAGCAATTATTCCATCTGAGGTGAGGTTTCCTGAACACAGAACTGAAAATAGCCATTTCATTGTGACTTGTGGGGTGGGGGTGGGAGTGGGGGGTGGAGGGGGGGCAATTTCTCATGGCAAGTGTGTCCTGTGTTCGGCAGGAAAAACATTTCAGAAACAGCCCTGTTCCTAACTGTATCAACAGCCACAGCCTATTTGTGTAACAAAGCATTCCAGTTTCAGTACAGATGGGGAATAATTACCAAATACCATGTGCCTTGTAGCAGCATAAATTTAAACCCTTGTCTTCCTAAATAATTAGGCAATTACATCAAAGCTGTCAACATGAAAGTCAGTTTTCATTTGATTCTCCAAATTGTGAGGCAGTGAGTCAGCTTTAATTTCAGAGATATTCTAAGCCTGTTTAGAAAAAAAAACAACTGTCAGAAGGCTTAGCAAGAAATGGAAATAAAACACAACACAATGTAGGACAACATATTGAACCAATAAGTATCTAATGAGGCTGTAGGCCTACTTCTCCATAAACCCGGATAATAAATCCATATCCAATAATAGGAGTTAAATTTCCCATGTAAGCACACCCACAGGTTACATATTTGAATAGCCATGCATGCACCTGTTGGATAATCACTTTCAAAAGGCAACAACTGCACGTGAAGGATAGTTTTTAACAAGCCTTTGATCCAGCCTGCTCCTTCACCACACTGCCATAAACTCTTAATTTGATTAATTCTTCAATCTCCCACTGCATGACTCCAATTTTTATTTAGATACTGCATGTATAACCTTGAAATAGTATAGGGAATAGCCCAACCTGAATACCAAAAGCAAGCAGTTAGTGAAAGCTCAAATGAATTGTTATTTTATGTTCTTCAGCACTTCTTCATAAGCACTAACAACAATTTTTAAAAATGTAAAATTGAAAAACTAAGGATGAATACTGCATGTCTGAATTCTTAAAATATGTGGTCCCAACCCAGGCCTATGCATCCTGGTGCCACTCCTTAAGGGCTCCTTAAGCAGAAAGCGATTAATGCACAAGCCCATAGACTCCCACCACATATCACACCATATCATATTCAGACCGCTGGAGCCACAGGAGGATCGATAGCTTGTCTATACCTTCTGGCAGCCATTGTAAGAACACTGAGGCAAACTCAGAGCACAGTCAATCCTGATTATTAACCTAACAAATGCAAGCAGTGCTCAAGTCCTGCACAGTCCTAATGTATCCTAGCATTAGCCACATCAAAGTCATCTTCAAAATTCTCATTTGGGGCGTGTGTATGTGGGAGGGGGGTGTCTCAGAATAAAGTAGTATCTTCAGGCACTGGAACATTGTGCACGCCAAGACCCGCGTCCCTCAGAACGACGTACCTGGTCTTTCTCGTGTGGAAGAAGTGTAACGCGCGGCAGGAGCAGCGGGGAAGCGCCGACGCCCCGGGAGGACCCTCTCCCCTCCGCGCCCCCGCAGCTCATCCTGTAGAGCGGCCCGTTCTTCAGCAGCCTCCCGTTGTTGACCGCCCGCTTGGCCGCCAAGCGCAGCCGTCGCTGGAACATGGGGTTGCCCACGACGTTCGACAGGTCATCCTGCTTCCGGAGGAACCTCTCGATGTTCCTCAGAGAGGAGCCGCTGGGGTCGTCGAGACCTTCGATGGCCCTTCTCAGAATCTTATTCCAATCCAGGTGACGCAGGTCTGCGGAGCCCCAGGAAGATCCTTTTAGAGACGCGCAAACGCGTCCAGATTTGAGAGACGAACTTCGCCCTGGGTTCTCCGGGTCTTTATACGACGCGCTCCCCTTATTTGTAACCTTGAGGATGGCGCCATCGTGAACGCTTAATTCCAGCTGCTGGAGAACGGTCTTTCTGTCGAGGCCACGCAACCCCGACACGGCGTGGCAAATTCTCTCTTCGGAAGGCCTCTGCTTTTGCCTTTTGATCTTCTGTATTGCTTCAAGAATCCACTCGGTGTACAAGGGGTTTGCACGTTTTACCATGTTTGAATAATTTGTTCCAGGCAGGAGCGATCCATAGAGCTTGACCTTCTTCTTTTTAAAAATTAAAAGCACCCATAGTTCAAAAAGCACTGCAAGAAGAGGTTATGAACCACAATACAGGACATTCTTGTAAATCCCAGGAATGGTGAATTAAATTTCAGGTTGGGCTCTAAAGAAAATCACTCAATTTCCAGGATCATCATTCACCATAGAACACTGCTGATCAAACGTCCTTCAGCAGAACCCTAAAACAAAGGAGAAGAACAAGCAGATTACTACGGTTTTAAAAATATGAATAAAAATGCCTTTATTCTGCTCTTTCACTGAAAAGAATTAAAAACTTATTTTAGCCTATACGTGCAAGTCCAAATTCAGTGACAAGTCAGTACATTGTGAAATAACATTTGAAAACAAAACACAATTTTTGGCAAACTTAGCCAAAAGTGCATGATTCTGAACATCTGTCTGCCATGCAGGTACATTTTCCAAAGAGAGAAGAGCTGTCAGCATTGATTTCAACCTGTGATCAAACTATGCCTAAATAAGGCTTCCTGGCATCTGATCGCTGACGCACCATTTTATCTTAACACCTGAAAACAGCTTGGAAAAGCACCCAAGTTATTTCTTGATATAGCCTAGATCATCTTCTTAACTTGGAATCTGAATGAATTAGCAGCAACAAAATGTGACTATAATTGAATTCCATTCATGAAACAAACAGCAGTGTAAAGACATCACTTCCAGTTCTTTTGTAGTACTCACATTCAGAGCCTTTCAAAACCTGACAACCAGCAGACACGCAGTGTAAATTGCACTGAGAAGTTTGTTCACAGGGAACAGTCACTTCATCGCATTCCTAACACTATAAACATGGTTGCCCCAAAAATACTTTCTTAATTCAGAAACTGGCACTAACCACACAGACTTAAACAACAAGAGACCAGAGTAACAGAGAAATGGATAATAAAGGAACAGAGGTGAAGACAATCTGGAAAGTTTATCCACAGCCAACTTTAAATTTTTGCTGCCGTTCAGGACTTAGCAGAATGAATATCTAACGGCTATGGTAGAGAACAGCGAGCTTTACTTCGAAAAGTTATTTCCAAGTAAGTAATGTATGTAGTCAGGCTGTAATGTACACCGGTTTAGTTCTTCCACAACCGGAAATGTGCCATAGGAAATCCAATTAACCTAGTGCTGAAAGTGTACATTACAGCAGTAGGTGAACTTTAAAACCTGTGGGAAGACAGCTTATGAGGACTAGGACTGCCCATCACTGATCCAAATGCTACCAGTGCTTACCCATTTTAAATGCCTAATTCTACTGGAGGATCAGTGATCAAATTATGTATAAATAAAATAATTGGTGAAACAAGGCCATTTTGTTACACCGTAAGTCACAATACAACGAAAATCATACCGTATCAACGTAAAATCAATTCAATAACAAAAACGATGCGTAACAAAACAGTAGTACATCGAGCAACCAGCAGGTGACATTTAGCTATTGTGTTAAATTCTTCAACTCCTTGCTAACGCAGATCGCTTGCAACAAACCCAAAAATAACACTTCAAACTCGACTCTATACTGCAGCATCAGGGTCAAACAAGAAGTGCAGGAAAGAGAAGATGCACTGCATCCATCTCAACGATCCCTCCAAGGGTCAATTCAATCATTTGCTAATCATCTCAATCAATTCATGCTTCGACACTTAAGTAGCCAATGACATTGTCATCTACTCCGAACAGAATGCAGTGCCTGCTACCTCAACCACCAATGCTAACTGCTAGCCATCTCAGCCCCAGTCCACTACTAACTGGTGAGCATGCCAGGCTGATAGCAGTGAAATCCAAGTGGCAGCTTGCTGCCTCGCTAGATTTAATAATAAAACACTTGAATCTATGTACATGTTTGAAAAAACGTTTATTAATTTCGAACTGTGGGCAATATATAAAAAACCATTAATTTCACTTCAAAAGTTACGTAGCTTGCTACACTGCTAAGTTAGCCAGCTAACCAGATAACCTAGCTAGTTAGCTAGCTAAACAATATTGAGATAGCCAGCAGGTAGCTACAACCAAGCTGCTAATAAGTCAACCCGCTAGATGGATAGAGCGCTAACGTTAGCTACAATTCCAGCTAGCCATCAAAGAGGGCTAACGATTACAATCAAGTCAAATCTCACGGTAAACATTTTATGACAGCTTCCGAAAGATGACTGTGGTTAATTTATGACGGTACATTAACACTCCAATTAACCTGTGACTGCTATGAATGGAAGACAAATCACAAACCTTGGCTTCTAGCAGCTGAGCGAGCTGGGATTGCGCTGCTGCCTGCTGCTGGTGTTACCTAAACAGACGCCATTTTGTTACAATGTTGTAGTTTACATGAATCCGACATGACACTGATTACAACCCAATGGAGTCTCATTAAACCTTACCTACACAGTGATGCGCCCTCCCTAGCAACTTTAATATTGGTTGTAAAAGACAAGATCCGATTTCTGGTTTGATAAAGAACATGCCAATCATCAAACATAAGCTCTGCCCAACTAAGAATTTGTTGGCTACATGATCTGTCATTGATATCTAATTGCTCCGCCTTTTAAGGGGACTTGTCATTCAATGCAGTTGAAGACTTTCACTTAAACAAGATATTTCCAACTATTTCACGAGACAATAAATAAATACATATTCCAAATAATTTAGCTTTTCTTTCGATTAATTATTTTGTAATTTGGGTATGACTGTCATAAACGCAACCTGGCACAGGCAAAAAAGTCCATGACTTGGCAAATATAACAGTACAAGTGAAGTACCACCTTAACACATGCTCCTCCTTGAAACGATTGGTTACACTTTAAAGTGATTTGAAACATTTTAGATTTTAATTGGTGGGCTTTTATATCCATCACATTTGCTAAAGTGTCACACAATCCCTGTACTGCTGGTCGTTAGCTGTACTCTAGTTTGTTGAGCTATCATTACCCTCGAATTTTTATTTATTTATTTTGCTATGCTACCTGGCTACACAGTCTTTATTTTGATTGCACACCTTGCGATATGTGACTAGCGAACTCACAGTTATTTGCTTGGTAACTTTATATGCACATGCCTGTGCAGGTAATGGCTGATATTTTTATCGTGTGTTCTGCAACCAGTGAAACAATTTACAGGGGTCTGGTGCATATATTGGTTTTAACCAATGATACACCAACGTCACTGATGTTCGCTATTGCAATGGCCATTTAGCAAGCAAGCTCTCCTCCAAATGCATAACGTTACACGTACCCAATAACTTGCTGGCAAGCATGCCACCTCCGCAGTATGTAGTTATATTTGACAAACATAGCAGCTTAGAACCCTTTTCAACTTTGCATTTCTGAAGTGCCAGGATGAGCCAACAAATACGTATCCAGAAATTTCCACACGGATACCCATCCTATCCCTTCGCGCTGGCTAATGCATTTTACCATAGCACATCTCTACGCGGTTTAATTTTAAACCCGAAATTCCTTGGTGATGATGTAGCTTACCTTGCTAGCAGGCTAAGCAGCTAATAAGCTTCACGCTAAGCGGTTCAATAATGTAGAAAATGAAACGGGTGGCTACCTAGAGAAATGCAGATAAAATGAAGTCAGCGAAAGAAAAAAAATGCCCGGTGGAAAAAAAAAAAATGTGTTGGAGGCTTGTTACCTTTTCAAGTTTTCGGAGTCTTTCCTCTTCATCAGCGCAAATACTTGAAACGACGAATAAATACAACAAGGAAATAAATCCAAGGGCTTTCTTTTAGCTAACGTGATTTAATAAATGAACGCACGCGACAGCTCTCGCTGAGGCAGAAAGGACCTGATAACTACTAATTGAAAGGTTAATCTACATAGCAGCCTGTGACAAAGTAGTACCCTCCCCCTTCTTCACTCGAGCTATCTGTAATGTTTGTAGCGCCGTGTGTGTGATCACGGGGAAATAACGACAGTTTTAGTTTTTTTTCCCCACAGGGGAAAAAAAAGACCACCGTGTAACACTGGAAGAAACATATAGCCTACAAATGAATTGATTAGAAAAAAATGACAGCTCTTCTGAAGATATTCCCCAGATAATCATGGAGTCAATAGCTACTTGATTCTCATGAACGTTTATTGCTAATTAATTAGGCTATTTGTAACTGCCTGGACCAGTTTTAGATAACCTTTTTATTTTATGGTATGACATGAAGCAGACCTCCTCTCACCCGAAAAACAGTCAAATGGCATAATTGCGCATCTATTATGCTACAAAATACAAATATTTGTATGTGGCAGTAATTGTTTTAAGACGACGTCTCAAGACGACAACGTCATTATATACGCAAATGATTTTGCACCGTAGTCAATGTTTTGTAAATATTATATTTTGACATTGACATGTTGATTTAGAGCAAAATGCTTCATGCTTGTGACATGAAAAGCTCTACGATTAACGGATTAATTACAATTAATTGAGTGGACAGTTTACACTTGCCTAATTTAAAGGAAAAACATCTTTCTGAATAAAATTAGCTTCGATTTGGACCACATCAAATGTAATCTGTAAAACGGTAGGTTTGTACCCACCCGTAGGCGGTGTGTGTGCATGCACGTACACATAACCCGCTAAGGCAATCTTTTTTTGTGGGGGGTGCATCTTGCTCCCAATTTGTGGAACGATCTACTTCACATTAAGTGATTTGTACACACTTCAAAACAGTCATGCGGCGACATGTCAGCAATTAATTGACAAGTCCACTTTCAGTTTTATTCACTCAGTTTAATTGGTAGTTACAATACCTCTAATTGGAATAGCAGTTTATGCGTCCCTTGAACATTGTTTTGTTATTTATAGGTTCTTTAGAGAAATGTGTCATTCTGATGAATCCTTGATTTACTGTTATTAGTGGAAAGCTATAAAGTCCCCATTGAAACTTAGGGAAATTGATGTGAGAAGGATTTGTTGTGTCTTTTTGGACAGTATTCAAATAACTTGTGAATGCAAATGAATTTACGAGACTGTTTCTGTACACCTCTAAGTGAGAATAGGCTATAAATAGAAGCATAAAAGCGCATCTCATTATTATGACAGCTCTGTGAGAATCTTATGAATAAATAAGCTTGAAAGATTTTAATGTTTTCATTAAGCATTCTTTCTTAAAACAATCTGATGCTGTCATGAAAACAATATAAAATGGAATTAATAACAATAAAAACATTTGCACCAAAATGTTCTCATGGCTCATTATCTAAAATTAAACCTACAGGGAAGCTGATGAGGACGGCTTATGATGATGGCTTTCAAATCAAGCAATTCTGGAACATAACTGCAACCTTTCATACATTAGTAATCAAATCTAATTTTTAAATGTTTGTAAAAGTGTCATGTTTCATGGACAATTGAATTTTGGCATAGTGATATGCAACTGATAAAGTATCATTTTTACATGAAAGCTCAGAAAAAAATCTCACGTGGTGTTAGAAAAGTATAATCAGAAAGTTGACATATTTCAACGCTGTGAAAAGTATTTGCCCCTTCCTGATTTCCTTTACTATTGCATATTTGTCACACTGAATGGTTTAGATCATTAGACAAAATGGATTAGACAAGGGGAACCTGAGTAAGCACAAAACACATTTTTCAAGTTATTTCATTTATTTAATGTAAAAAGTACCGTATCACCCACGTGGAAAAGTAATTGCTCCTGTATGCTTAATAACTGGTTGCACCATCTTTGGCAGCAATAACCACAATCAAACGCTTCCTGTAATTTGATATCAGTCTGTCACATCACTGTGCAGGTCCTGCCACAGCAACTCTATTGGGTTCAAGTCAGGACTATGACTAAGCCATTCCAAAACTTTAATTTAGTTTCTTTCCAGCCATTCAAATGCAGACTTGGATTTGGGTTTTGGATCATTGTCTTGCTGCATAACCCAATTATGCTTCAGCTTCAGCTCACAGATATATGACTGGACATTCACCGGTGTCCAGTCATCTGAATTTTCTGGCACAGAGCAGAATTCATGGTTTCTTCAATAATGGCAAGCCATCCAGGTCCCGGGGCAGCAAAGCACCCCCACACCAGCAGTCACTAATGTGGAAATATCAAGGCAAACTATTTTAAACTAGAATTTCCAACATTTCCATCTTCTTGTGTACAGAATGACAAAAAATGGGGGGGAAAACAGCCCAACCTGGAGTACTAGAATACTAGAGGGATGTTTGTCATCCTGTTAAACACCTATCCATCAATCCATTCCTGCACTACCCTTTTGTCTCAGGAAAGATGAGTGTTGTGTCTTGTATCGCAGTGTGTCGACTTAGCACTTGAAAATAGCTTTAATGTCATAATTTTCAGACGCAAACCGATTAAACTCTCAGGGAACTCTGTTCGACCAAAAACAACCAAGTTTTTGCTTTGTGTTGCTTAAAAACGGTGGTTTCAAATTAAGAGAAGGCCTCGAGCGAACCGCAGCGAACAGGGAGGGGTTTTAAGGTTTTAAGGAAGACCCTGACAGAACCGAATGGTGGCCCTGTTATCAGAGAGTGTTCCTTAGGCTGGACCCTGGTGGGTCTGACGGGTTTGGGCGGGGGGGGGGGCACAAGCCCAGGCTAACAGGGCTGGGAGCATGTGGCCCTGGCGAGCCCCTATCCCCCCCCCCCACTCAGTCTCTGCCAACGGCACAGACCTCCGGCGCCCATCTAGGGGCGAACGCCAAGCGCATCCCCGCCCCCCTCGCCGCCCGGTCAGAGGGGGGGCGCCATCGGGAGCAGAGTGACAGGAAACGCCTCACGCTGAAGCTCTGACAGCGCACGCACGGCATTCTGGGAACACAAACCTGGTCCAGACCCCTGTATCTTCCAGGAGCACATCAAAGTCAATTAAAAAAAAGAGCCCAATCTAAATATGCTTTAGATAGACTGGCACACGTCAGCATGCTTCATTTAACAAATCAGGAGAGACCTCAGCCAGACACAAACTGCAGAATTCCTGCCTTTCACCTGGATACCAATGACCTAAAAGCAAAACTAATGGACATTTAATTGCAGTGATAATACAGTGAATGTATTCTTTGTTGGGGAGTTATTTTGCAGGGGAAGAAACCCTACCCCCCACCCCCCACCCCCACAAAAAAAAAGTAAACATTCTCATCTCCCGATCGTGGCCCCCGTCTTTTTGTGTGTTTGTGTTTTACCATCTGTCACTCAGAGCAGCGACCGAGGCAGCTGCCAGGGAGTGCGATTGGGCCAATCAGCAGTGTGGCCCCCTTTCAATGCGCATCTGTGTGAAAACTTGAAAATGCGGAATAAAAAAAAAAAAAAGGTTCAAACAAGTTGTTAATTACATTTGCCCTCCAAACTTTTTTTTCTTTCTTTCTTTCTTAGAAGGCTGCATTAGCATAAACACATTAACACAGAGACAAACGAAATCAGAAAAAGCACTATATCAGTCACTCCTGGAAGCGTGCAGATTGGGGGGGGGGGTGCGATCGATGTTATTGTGAGAAGTTAAAACACAGGGAAGCTCAGTTGTGCTCGTGACTGTTCTCAAAAGTGTTGCTTTAAAAAAATGAGCAGTTTGGGAGAGAATGGTTAATGTTTTAATTCTCACACCCAAACCCCCACAGTATAAAATAAAAGTATCTGCTGCAAGTCATATCACTCAGTTCATAGCCACAGCAGTGGTTAAGGGCTGTTTGCAACACTACAAAAACTCACATATCAAATCATTTCATTATATCAAGCACTCAGTCAAGTGTTTTCTACAAAGTACAGCCTACAAAGTTAATGGCTACAATAACAGAGGTATAGTATTTTACTTGTCCATTAGGAGGAATAAATCGAAGGAAAATCAATGTATATCCTCATAATTTGCATAGTACTCATTTGGGGTTGGCACATTTGTCATACTGTATCAAAACCCATTTAAACAAGGCTTCCCCCCCACCCCCATGCCCTGCAGCTCAAATTCTATGAGAACAACTGAAAACACAGACCGTACCAAGGCCAAGTTTGTGAAAGGGAGGTGACATGCTCAGCTCGGATTACAGAGGAGGAGGGACATGAACAAGCTGGGCACTGTTGCTGGTAAGTGGAGCCTTAATGTGTGAGTGATTCTGCAGTGTGTCCCTGCTATGTTTGGGCAGGGGGAGGGATGAAGGGGGGGGGGGGGGGGGGGGGGGGCACACAACTGTTCTCTGAGCCTCCAGCTTGAATGTTCCCCCCCCCCCCCCCATGCTGAGAGGGAGTGGCCTGGGTTTTTTTTTCCTTTTCTCCGAGCTTTCTCTGATCGCGGCCCGCCAATGCCTGCTCGGGCGCCCGCCAGCCCCACAGCTGGACACACGGGATCAGCCCAATTTTCAGGTCCCCCTAAAGATCACCGCGAAGAGCAGCCACTAATCCCGAAACTGAGGAAAAAGCACCTCCCGTGGGCCGGCCGTGGAGATCCAGGAGCATGCGGCATCCAGCGGAAACCCCACGGAAATTACCCAACATCACCCGGGGCACCTGTCCGTACCCCCGTCCGTACCCCTGCCTGCTAATGAGCGGAGCTAAGTATCCCATATCACAATCAGGACCCGCACTGATTAGGGCTGTCCCCTCCAGTGCCCGAAATAAAACAGCACAGGAAACAGCTCATGAGGTCACAGGGTCTTAAGTTTTATTTTATTGTGTTTGACGGTGTGACATTAAAAAAAGACAGAGGCAAGCAGAGTGTACAGGAAAAGGAAACTCCAGCAGCCCTCCTGCATCGCAGCAGGTTTTTTTAAAAAGTGTGCCCCCTTCAGGAACACTTGAGAAAAGAATATATGAATAAATACTCTTGAACCAAATGTTAAGCATTCAGCTGCAGTATATTATTTCAATAAATATCCTTTAAAAAAAGCTACAGTGATCTACAGCGTGTCATTATTGAACTCCCCAGACATAATTAATTCCCCATTTGTCAGTCCTGTCGGTTCCTTAAGTAAACTGCATGAATGTACTTGGTATGGCAATATGATCTGAAGTGAATTCCACGCAGCAATCCAACACGGGGTGGAAGGAAACTAAAAACTTAGGTCAGTTTTCCGAAACACTGGCCTTCGAAGCCTCTTAAGCCGGTTACGTAAGGGATTAAGCTCCTCAGTAAACACAAGTTCATTAAGTCAAGTTCATTCACACAGTTACACACGCAAGGACCGGCTGAGGTGTGGAAACCCTGGGCACGTTACACACAGGGCAGGGGGCGCACAAATCTCCATGCAGGCAGCGAGAGAGAGAGAGAGGGGGAGGGGGAGGGGGAGGGAAAGGGAGAGAGAGAGAGAGGGAGAGAGGGAGAAAAAGAGGGAAAGTGAGAGAGAGGGAGGGGGAGAAAGACAGAGAGAGAGGGAGAGGGAAAGGGAGAGAGAGAGAGAGAGAGGGAGAAAGAGAGAGGGAGAGGGTGGGGGTGGGAAGAGAGAGAGAGGGAGAGGGTGGGGGTGGGAAGAGAGAGAGACAGAGAGGGGGGGAGATAGAGAGAGACAGAGAGAAAGAGGGGGAAGGAGGTCCTTCTTTTTTTTCTTTTCTTTTCTTTCTTAGCGGAGAAACAGGTCCCACAGAGCGACGGCAGAGCGGTGGCAGAGCGGCGCTAGTGGAAGTCGGGCCTCTCCGGGAAGGTGCACCCCACCCGCTGGATGATCACGTTGGCAGCGTAGTGCCCGGCCCGGATGCACTCCTCCAGGGGGTGTTCCTGAACCAGCGCCGACAGAAAGCCTGGGGGGGGGGGGAGGGGGGGGGGGGGGGGGGGGGAGGGAGAGACAGAGAGAGACAGAGTCAAAAAGAGTTTGACAACTTTGTTTTCCATTAAATACATGAAATAATACTTTTTTAAAAAATGATTGTTTTTACTCTGGTTCCGCTTTATCAAATATTACATTTTGTCTAAAGACTTGAAAACATTAAGTGTGACAAATAACAAATATGCAATAATATTTGGCAAATACTTTTTCACAGCACAGTATATGCTACACACCCGAGGCTCCAAATCTTTTTGGGTTATTTTTGGCAAGCAGAACTCTCAACCCCACCCCACGACACACCAGTGGGTCCCCTCCAGCAGCCCGGGTACCACTGGCCTAATTCAGAGAGACCTTCAGCATTTGCAAAACATTTTAGCACACGCAAAACCAATAACACAACAAATGATTGGTGCAAAACAAATACTATGACCAATCAATAGCCTTGTTATTAGTTTTGCACATGCGGAAAGGTTGTACACATGCTAAAGGTCATAGTATATCAGGCCTTAAATGACAAAAAAAAACGTTTTTATTTTTATTTTTAAAAAGGCACAATATATACCCAATGGCAATAATTTCTGCTTATTCTCTGAGACGTGCAGATTTACATAATAAATTTCCACACGATCAGTACAAACAATAATTTTCTTCCGAAGTATGTCAGAAATACCCATTTAGTGGACCGAAAAAAAACCTGTGTCCATTTCCAATTCACCATGGAAACTCGCTGGAAAAAACCAGCTGGCAAAATCCATTTTCTGACACTGCAAACCACTGGCTTCCAACCTCTCGTGAAACGGAAAAAGAAAAAATCAATACTATGTTTGAGAAAACATGCTTACAGCTTTATTAGGGTGTCTTGGTTGTCCAGGAACAACTAGCCTACTGGAAGACTTGGCAACAAATTGACTCACAGCTCTTGAAAGCAAGGGGGCCTAGTAAGAGGTCCACTGATAAGGTTACATAAAAATATAAAATAAAATACACACTGCAGGATACCAAAGGCAACAGCAAACAGCACAGCAAAATGTCAATATTTCTATCTGAAGATGTGTTTATGGGTTTATCCAATATCAGGCGCATTTAACACATCTTCACACGCATGCTTGCACACACACACACCACACACACACAGGCACACACACACCACACAAACACACACACAAACACACACGTGCAACGTGCATACGCACACACAAAGGCACACAATACATGCACACACACGCACGCATGCATGCACAAGTGCGAGCGCACACACACAATGCACACACACACACACACACACGCACACACAAACACTTTCCATATTCTTTCTCCACAATTATTATATTTGTGCGGGCTCTTAATATTTCTGACACTTCGATGCGAAACATCACACGCCGCTGACACATGAGACGTCTGGAGCGTCGCCGCCCGCCCCCGCTCAGGTAGACGGAACGGAACTGTCACGTCGCACCACAGGTGCCTCCTCAGAGCGGCGGCGGAGGTGTGGACGCGCGGAGCGGAAAGCGCGGCGTTCCGCTCGTCTCCGTTAGGCGAGGGAGAGCTGCTAAAACTCAGGAAAAACTTGAGCAGCTCGTTTTATTCCAAAGCGCTCGGCTGCCAGGCGAGCCGAACGTCGTAACTTAAGGATTCCGTGGGCCTGCTGATTACATTACATTACAGGCATTCCAGAGAGACTTACACACCTTTCTACACAGGGTTTGCAGGTTAAGCACCTTGCTCAGGTGCTTATGGCAGTGTCCTGGGAATCGAACCCGCAAGCTTTCGGCTACAAGACCACCTCATTACCCATTGTATTACACCGTCGCCATTACACTACGCTGCCGCTTCTACGGTTCTACGTCCGCTGGGCATGTTTTGAAAGATGAAACCTGGTTAAGAACATCGCCAGAAAACACTTTATTCTGCGTCTAATCAGTATGCGACATGCATGTCAAACAGCGCGCAGTGTTTGCAAAACAACAGTCATCAAGATGCTCCCGTACAAAGCGATTTCTCACGCAGAAGGAACATCGCTAAAGCACAAGGGGCTCCGTCAACAGATTGTGCTGCATTAACAAAACAAGAGCCCAGGAGGATCCACGGGAGAGTGGGGGGGAAACCCAGGGAAAGCCTTTGGTTGGACATACTAGGCCTTTAAGCATTAGCCCAGAGAGCGCACATAGGGACTGGAGAGGGTAGGAGGGGCCAGGCCATACAGCGCACATAGGGACTGGAGAGGGTAGGAGGGGCCAGGCCATACAGCGCACATAGGGACTGGAGAGGGTAGGAGGGGCCAGGCCATACAGCGCACATAGGGACTGGAGAGGGTAGGAGGGGCCAGGCCATAGAGCGCGCATAGGGACTGGAGAGGGTAGGAGGGGCCAGGCCATACAGCACACATAGGGACTGGAGTGGGTAGGAGGGGCCAGGCCATACAGCACACATAGGGACTGGAGTGGGTAGGAGGGGCCAGGCGGTGAAGCCTGAAGTAACAGGGAAACCGCCTCTACTATGCATGTTGAGGGCAAAAAAGCTTGCTGCCCCATTGAAGTGATTTAAATACCAAAGGTCAATTTTTTTGTGATCATAAATTTCATTATGTGTAGCGTTTTGCAAAACAACGGTTGGTCTGGTCCAGATGTCTTGGAAAATATTTATTGCAATCTGCACCTCATCTTTAATCAAGGTTTCAGAATGTCATCGAGGAAGTTTTCATTTGACATTCAAAACTCTGATATTCCCCATTCACTTTAATGGGAGCTCCAATGTCTTGCCCTCAACATGCACAGGGCAGGCTTACTTCCGGGGCCTCACAAGCACAGGTTAGCTGAAGGCGTGCTGGCCTGTCTAGATAAATATGCATGTCTAGGGATAAAAGCCACTGCGTTGGGGTGTGCTTGCATAAAAAACCACAAAGTACATATAGTGATTAATCATAATGAATGATAATATATTTGCAGTAATTTAAAAGCAAATGCTATCATCATTATTTCTCTTTATAGTGTATCATTTTCTCAGCAAACATTTTCGAAACTATCCAATTAGACATCAAAAGGTGCCGTTTCAGAGCCTTTGGCTTTCAGAAGCAGACCGTAGGTAGTTGCGGTCGAAAGGTACGGTAGCCTACCTCCCACGAAAGCGTCCCCAGCTCCGTTCGTGTCCACGATTTCCGTCTGATCGATGTCCACCACGGAGAACGTCATCACCTCGTCACCTGGGGAACGAAGAAGCACGTGAGGAAAGGGATAACGGTTAAAGACTACAGCCGCCTCGCGTCTGAACTCACATATTTCTAAGAGCCGCGGCAATTATGTGGCGGGGTTTGCTCTGTAGATGCGGTGGCACTGCTCGCCCGTGCCATTACATTTTAACAGCACTTGAGATACGAGCCGGGGTAAATGTCAGACATATTAAACCAGGACGAGTCGCCGAGTGTATGGAGTCAAATTTAATTGAAATTTTTGTTCCGACCCCGATGTCTATTTCCTTGTATAATTTGCAATTAGCCGCCATTTGTTTATTCTTTGCCGTTCCTCTAGAGCCCAAGGAGGAAGAAGTAATATCTGGTTGATAGTAGGGAAATGGCATTCATTCTGCAGCATGGCAGATTCCACCACGTCTGCTCTGATGCATTTAATCCAGAGCTAGAGATTAAAGCAGAAATCGATGATAGACTTTCCGACAATTTATTAGCATAATTAAAATGCACTCTCTGTGAAGAACTGCTCGTACAAGACTACCTGAAGCACAGTGCGCAGGAACATAACCATGAATGACACACGCTAAACATTGTAAACGCCGCTTGCGCAAAAATGCAATGAAACAAACGAAGAGTGAAAAGTGGCAGATGACAGAACTTGAGCGGAACAGAGACATGAAATCAGCAGCTGTCGTCGGATCAGGCTGACGCACGCGCGCGAGATTTTCACAAAAGCCGAGGTCTGCGAGACTGAGAGAGGAGCCTTTAAAAAGGGTCCAGAAATGATCAAAAAAACTGACAGATCAAGATGAAAAGCTGGCATTCATCTGATTGGAGGAAGTGAGCTGGGTGGATGTTTAGGGTTTTTTTTTTGGTGTTTGAGAAAAAACCATTTTTAATATTATCTCAAAAATAGATTTATTAATGCTGTTTATGAACTGTATGAAAACATGTCTCCTTCGATATTCACTTCACACTTGTAGGGGAGAGTCCCGGTCTTCAGCAGTGAGGATTTAAACAGAGCCCAATTGTCCCAAATTTGGCACATTCCCACCGAAAATCCTTGGCGGACAGAACTTCCCATGCCTCCCACCCACCCCCCCCCCCCCCCCCCCCCCCCCCCCCCCACTGCCCCCTCCACCCCAAAATAACCCAGCTTGTACATCTGACTGGCCAGTTTCAACATAAAAGGCTATATGCTGAAACACTGAACATGCTCATCCACTATAATGTAGAGAGGCCAGTTTATATTGTTTATGGGACTGTGGAGTCAATTCAGAACCTAAATGATTTCTGACACAGTCCTAAAATGTTGACCATTCCTTTTCCTTCATGTGTGATAGCAATGAACACAGCAATTGATGACAGAACATTATACCATATATTTTTTCCAGACAATTCTGTAACAAATAATATTTCTGTGTACTCCCCTCTTATAAGAATATAATCTGTGGGAAAATGACTGTTTCTGTGCTGCTTTAGTGTAGATTGGCTCTGAGAAACCAAAAGAGCATTTTATATAAGAAAGGACACAAGTCTATGTGACAAAACCTTATAAGGCTGACCAGAAATCTGACAAATATGCTATGGCAGGAAGACTCCCCACCCCCCTCACCCTCCCACCCAGCCACCAATCCACCCCTCCTGTCAGTGAAGCAGCTGATTTTTGCTTTGATAATTAATTACATTAAACTTATATCCTTTTAGGATCAGATAATTAGCAGTAAAACGACTCGGCTTAATTAAAGTAGCAGACGAAGCATGCAAAACCCACCTCCCTCTTTCAAATGATTAACTGCAAATCTTACATGTAAATTATGTTAACACAAATACACAGTGTGTCAATTATTCCACAGCTACGAGACTGAAATGAGGAACTGGGCTGTGATATGAGAGTGCGCAGTTCTCATCAAAAGCATCGAAGTAGCGATCCCTTTCAAGCGTGCGAAAGTTTTGCTAATGAACTGCTCGGCACACAATGAGAGGTCTGTAACAATAGTTGCGATCATTACTAGACTGCGTATGACTAAAGAATTTGATTAGACAATTTAATAGCTACAGGCAGTTAGCACTTTTTAAAGAGCACGTAATCAAATACCGAACACAAGAGAGGCTATGTTCCAAAGGGGGCAGGTGTGCAAGGCCTCTCTCTGAATATGCCATTGCAATGATGCGATTGCGTAATTCAGCCAAACTCTCGCTGACCCTTAAATGCCATGGAAATAAAACGATGACTGGAACACAAAGACTGTGCACAGAATGACTCAGCACCTAAGAACTGTATTTAGACGAAGGCACACGGGGTTGGATCTGTGATGCTCCAGGTGAATTTCTGCACGGAATATTAAAAATACCTGCCCCATCAGGGAATTTATGCGCAGACCGTCAATCATCATTACTCAATGACTAAACCCGCGAAGCCAAACAGTCCGGTGTGGCTCGTGGATAAAGCGCCACCCAAAGGCCATCTTTACTCTCGTTTCAGCGCAGAAATCGGAACGTCAGATTTTGTTATTATCAATGAAAAATAATGAAATTATTTTAAACAAGATCGTTAACACAACTATTGTGAAGGGAGCCAAAATGCAATATTTCAGTATGCATTCCACAGAATGGAATGCTAATACATAATTACTGTAAGGACTGAAAGTGTGTTGGCGCCTTGGTTGTTACGGTAACTTGCAGGGACACAAAGGAGTCTCTAAATGCCTGAGCCGCCCATGAGCCGCTCAAACGCGATCAATAAAAACACAGCGCAAAAAAAAAAAAAAAAAAAACATATTTCAAAACGTCCAGCTTGCCCTTTAAGTAAAACACTTGCCATTTTGCAAGTAATTAAAGGTTGGGTTTCTCTGCACTGAGACGGTTATTGTGGAGAGGGAAATGTCATTTAGAGTTCTGCTGGCCATCTGCAAGTGGAGTTTTTCGCAAATGAATTGTACTCCGTGTAGAAACCGCTCACCATTCTTGCTTGAGTTGAGCAGGAGTCGATCTCATACATCTGCTTGAGCCCTCCCCCACCCCTTACGGCTGGATTCTGCCCCAGAGATCCCCCCTCACCCCCCACTAAAGATCATTTCAACAACCTTCAATAGGAATACATTCTGTCATTGCTTCTGTCCTATTCGCCCTGTAGCTACCATCTGAACATCCCGTCCACGCACATTTGTAAGTCCCCTGTAAATCCAGGGGGGGGTGGGGGGGGTAAATCAATTTGGTCTTCTGTTCCTGGGGAGGATAAAAATGAGGATGAGTCAAATAAAATAAAAGAGGGGGGCGTAAAGACTGTAGTATGTGTTACTCTCTGACAATGAAATCTTCGTTCAGTGCTCAGGGGCAGACAACGCAGACTGCCAAGCAGTCTGCCAGATTTTTCTAGACACGCGCAACATTACACACTGCACCTGTTTCTGTGACTGCACCGTGAAAAACCGCACGGAAAACGGTGTCAGGTTTGGAAAATGGCCAAAACGGGCTGGATTGTGAATGCCCAGGGTCACCGGACATGAGTCAACAACACTGAACCTGCAGTTGTGACACGGTCAGACAGCTAATGCACTTACACACAGCACGTACCTGGGAGAACTCTCTGTTCGTTTGGCTTATAGAGAGGTTATACACAAAGAAAATCAACAACCAATAACCTGCAACATCAAAACAACAACAACAACAACTAACTCAAATGATCTTTGGCTTTGGAGCTTTTCATTAGCCAAACCCTCCAGACAATGTGCCGGGTTTTTAACTGCAACACACAAGGAGGAGGAAAAGCTGGACGAGTGGGCGAGAGTCGACCAGTGTAAGTGGTGAACTACACACATAAAGCTTATAATAGCAACCACAGCTAATGTGTTAATGTCCAGACATGAACTATAAACCCTCCCCCCAGTTAGAGAAAGACTGCACTTGGCTCTGTCCTGCGTTTGGTACACCAGCGTTTAGTTCATGAAGTAGTGAGGAGTGTAAACACGAACCCAGCCGTTCCTCAATAAATCATTTAAATCTTTCATAACATTATTATTACTATGATTGCATTACAGCAGAGGGAGGGAGGGGGGGGGGCAGTTTTCTCCAAATGGTTACTGGAGGAGTGTGACCTTGTGCTGCGAATAGAAGCAGCAGGACTAGGGCTGGCTGAGTCTGCTCTGCTCTGCTCTAACCCTTCAGGGTGTGAGGTCACAAGCATGCAACTAGAACATTCTTAACAGAACATTCTAACGCTGATGTCACAATCACTGCTGGCAACCGAAAGCTACGGAGTTCTAGAACACTGACTTAGAATTCAGAGGAACAAAACAAAACATTCCAAATAAAACCTAGCCTTTTTAAAGGGGGGGGGGATGGTGCACAGGCAGCCGTCCCTATGCCCTTGCTCAGCGGGTCCAGGGTCAGACCTCTCTGGCGGGCTGGGGAGGCTCCAGGTGACTGGGTCGCGATGACTCATTTCAGAACTATGAGAACGGAGCGTATCTGCACATCGCGGCACACCCAGCGTGGCTACAGGAAGTGCTAAACTCTCTGTGTGTCTGCGTGCAGCCAAAGACCAGTTTCACTCTCAGGCCTGTGCAGGCATTCGCATTCATACACAACAATAAACATTTAAAGTGCTGCGCAAAGTGGGACACCCAAAAATAATATAAAAATAAAATAAAATAAAACAAATCCACAACCCAAAAATTAAAAATGTGATTGCGCTCCATTCACAGCAGTCCGAATAACTTCTATGAATGCATTCATTACAAAATCAGTTCCATATGCAGAGCATCCAAAAGCTTGCAAAATAAATGTGCAATGGGCAAGAAGTCCATATTTCATGATCTATGGGAAAGCAAGCAGCAGCTTCGCGGTGGTGAGCCAGGCCGGAGTGGCGCAGGTCCGTGGCAGAGGCATTGGTGTTTAATGGCGCGTGATGCGGTGGGCGTTTCCCACACGGCCGCTTTGTCTCCTGCTAGCCGCGTCAATTGATATGATAATAACAGCAGGACGTGTGAAACGAGCGGGGCTGAGCAGAGACAGGCCACCATTCCGGATCCAAACAGGGCCCGATCGGGGTCAGTACGGGATCAGGACGGGGTACGGACGGGGTAGGGACGGGGTACGGTTGGGGTACGGACAGGGTACGGATGGGGTACGGACGGGGTACGGATGGGGTACGGACGGGGTACGGACGGGGTACGGATGGGGTACGGACAGGGTACAGACGGGGTACGGACGGGGTACGGACGGGGTACGGACTGGGTCTGAAAGTCTCTCAAAAGCCCGGGGTGCCAGTGAACCCAGCTGTGGAGCAGGGAGACAAGCAGCAGAGGCTTAAAGTAAAAAAATAAGCATGAATTAATTTAGAAAAACCGATATACTTTGGTCATTCAAATGATGAATATGGTCATGAAATACATATTACATAAATATGGGTACTGAACATAGGCTGTACACACCCACCCACGCACACACACAAGGACATACGCACACCGACTCAAGCACACATGCACACACACAAGAACACACACTCAAACACAGACCACATATGTTTACAGCACAATCAAGGTCATAGTAGTCCATCTCTTTTCTTTTTTACTTCAGAAATTATACTGAATATTATACAACTTCTCTTTATATAATGATTAAATACTAGCACACATTAAAAACTAGGGGGGTTCATCAATTCTCTTGTTTTTTGAAGCAGGTTATTAAACTTGGCTAGACAGAGTCAGCTGCAGTTAAGTCCGCGGCTATTCCAAGACCAATTTTCTGTTAATGTATAACACAAAAAGCCCATTGGCACCGTTCTTTAATCGGGATGGTAATGAAAGCTTAGCTGCCAACACTCGGATTCTTTGTTGTTATTGGCTTGCTTTCTGTATGTAAATATTACTTGAAGAGAGAGCAGGGGAGGTTTTTTTTTTTTTTTCTTGCATTATTATTATGACTTCACTGTCCTTGCTTTACAAGTCCACGGAGAAACTTAAATTGGTTTCCTTGTTGACTTGTAAAGATGAAAAAAAAAAAAGGGGTACAGGATTAACTTTCGTGGCTGCGAAGATTTATTTACTCCCTTTCACAAAACTATTAGCCTGTTCTGCGGTTAAATACAGGTTTCTGAACAACAAGGGGAAAATAGCCCCAGGGCCCGAATGTAACTATTGGGAAAGCGTTAGCGGTAATGAAGAGCCGCTCTTAACATCGCCAATTAGCGTTTCTGGAACCCTCTCAGTCAACCGGGGAAGGAACGGCTTGAATTAATGGTTTACAAGATTCCATACCAAGAGGAAGTCTGGCCCAGTCGGTGATTAATTTGTGTACAAGACGCAGATACGTTTCACTTTTTTTTTGCTGCTTAGCAAAAGCATTAAAAACCGTTTATGTGCGACATAAACAGAGGTTCCCAGCGAACTCAGGCGGAATAGAACTTTATGCATTTCTATGAAAGACCAGCAAACAAAACAGCGTGGATTTCCTTCCTTTTCCATTTTATGCATTAGAACTACACGCAACTCATTTTTTAATCCAATATTGCCCAGTGAAACATTTTAATAATACCTTTCAACTGGACCATTGAGAGCAAAGTCTATTCGCTGCTGCAGATGAAAGTTAAAGAACAGGGCCTCTGTTTGGTCTTTATGAAGGCTGAAAAATAAGGCGTTTTACTGCGTGCCAACTGCCAAATAATACTTTTTCTGGACTGCTCCCCTCACTTTCATGCCAAATGAAACTCTGCAAGCAAAACAAGGATCCCACTTTCTTGGCAGCTAACGAGCCAAGTTAACGACAAGTCAACATTCAATCTGCTTCCCCGTCATAACTGGCATCCACTTTTACGACGAGTCGGAAAAACATATGACCGTGATTTACGTCCACTGCCAAGAAGATTACTGAGAAAGAAAAAAAAAAAAAAAAACCTTCTAAGACTTAATCAGATAAACGATTAAACGGTGAACAATAGACAAAAAAGACAATTGTGATAATTAGGTGGCGGAATAATTCCATGTCTTCATTAAAAAAAATTTTTAAAAAGAAGAGAAAAAAACAATAACCGGACCTTTTGAAAGGAGCCACTGATTTGATCCTCAGGCTCCATTGTGATGCTAATCAGATCAGGCTCCCGAGCGGAGAGGTCATAATTAAGGAGAGCAGGCAGCTGACGGGCAGTCCATCCTCCCTCAGGATGACACGTGTCACATGTCACATGACATGGAACACATCAGGCCTGTGCTAATTACTCTCCGCCCCCAGACCTGGGCCATGGGAGGGACACGTCCCGCACGCGTGTGTGTGTCGGTGTGCGTGCGTGCGTGACACCCTCAGGGTGCGAACTCAGGACTCAGAATCGGAGACGGAACTGTGGCGTTTTGAGAAGGGGCGGGGCGTAGCCCGAAGGCCTCAGAGGACACGTGGCGGAAGACCTGGGCGAAGGTCTGACGCACACGCCTCTCCGCTTGGCACGCGGCGCCGGCACACGGCACAAGGGACGCACGTGTCTGCGCCGCTCGGGTGACCACGCCCACCTCCGGAGGTCAAGAGTTCAGATTCGCACGAGCGAGAGCACGTATCAGACGGACGGGAGAGAAGAGGGAGGAAAAGAGAGAGAGAGAGAGAGAGAGAAAAGAAGAAATGAGTGTGCCAGGCCAATCCTGGCCCCTGAGCGCGTCTCTTGTGTGGCATGTGACAGCTGTTCCCGCGTTCGCTCATTAGACTGAAGCGCATCGCTCTCTCTCCCAGGCCGAGGCGTGCACACTCACAGCACCGCGCGGTGACAAACGACTGCCACCATCTTCCCACGGAATTACAGTACAGTACGTTTTCATTAAAAATAAATAAATAAAACGGGGTAAAAAAAATGACATCCTGCCGATTACTCTCATCGGTAGTCCTGGAGCCGTGTGATTATGTCAACGTATCTGATTTCTGACTGCTTAAAAATAAAATAAAATCAATGTTTCTGCTTCTAATGATGCACCCGAGTGTGCTGCTGTGTTGACGTGGCCTGTAAGCAAGGCATTAGACGATAATAACCCGGTATAAATCTCTGAAATTGATGGAATCATTTCTAATATACCGATGCATCACGCTTTTCGAGCATGCTCTTTATCAGTGAATAATCACCTTCAGAGGAAAAAAAACCACTTCAGGTAATCAAAAGGTCGATCCCTGGAGAGAAGAAAAAAATATATACAAAAAAAACAAGTCAGGACAAAACAATCATAAAAAAATCCTTGAAAACCACAAACAATATGCAAATCTCTCCTAAAAACGAGAGAACCAGCTTATCTACTTTAAACAGCATGACAGGCAGTTATGTCACGACGGGACAGGCAGCTATGTCATGACGGGACAGGTAGCTATGCCATGACAGGACAGGCAGCTATGCCATGATGGGACAGGCAAGGCTTGGGACCTCTGCCAGGAAGGACGATGGAGAATGTACTTTCAAAGAATAAGCCGCAAATTGCTGACATCACTCATCGTCGCGGGAAACAGCGGACTCAGGTGATGGCTTCCATTATTCCATAATAGCTACTGTGCTGGAGCTACACTCAGAGCACCATCATTCAAAATATCCCCCTCTGTTTTACCCACAAAGCATAAAAGTCACTTATTAACCCATTTACTTTATGAATGGACTGTTATATCCTACATAAACACAAAGCAATGCATTCAACCACATACATTTCTAATACACATTACACAAAAATGGCATTTTACGAGACTAGCACGTCACTTTCTAGAGGTAACGGTTTCAATAATAGATAAACATGTCACTTAAAATGTCACTTTTAAAGATGTAGCTGCACAAAAGCATTTATTGATTCTAGCATGCTACAAAATGACAGTTTGGGACTTGCTCGAAATGCAACTGCAGGCGCATTCATAGAGATACGTGTCCACAAAACATGGCAAATTCTCCATTCTTCTCCATGACAAATAAACTTTATCACCATGAACAGAAGACACATAGGTGGGCTAGGCTAGGCTATGCTAGGCTAGGCTAGAGAGAATTCTCCCCTTATAGTGACCAGGCAAAACAACCAACCATAGAGAACAGCCCGGCATTTAATTCAAAACAAGGCCCCCCCATCCCCCCCTCCTTGCTTCTGACGCTGCTATTCAAATTATTCTTCCTCGTTGGGATGCCGCACGTGGGGCCGGCTCCTTCTAAAAAGTGCTTCACGGCGAGAGTCTGCGCTGCCTCCCCCCCTCCCTTCGCCTCCCCCGCCCCCCCCCCCCCCCCCAGAGGGCTTTTACGACCCGGAGCGCCTGAGTCAGGGTTTATCCGGCCCCTCATCGCCGATTAAAGGAGCAGCCCCCGCCGCAGCGGCGTTTGTCAGAGCCTTCGCCCGCATAGGTTCAGGCGGCGGCCATCTTAATTAGGGCTCTAATAGGTGTGCCGGAGAGGCCCCCGCTCGCCTCAGCCGTGCGCCCGGCTGCTAAATTAAGCACCGCGCTCCTCTCTCCCCGCTTCCATCAGGCGCGCTTAATGCCGAGAGGTGGAAAAGGGGCCACTTTAATAGAGGGAGGGAGGGAGGGAGGGAGAGAAGTAAAAAAGATGAAAACAACAATAACAAATTGGCGTCTCTTTTGAGAATGACCCCGGCAGGACGAGCGTTTTTATGGCCTTAATCGTTATTAAACGGCTTAATCAGCTGACAGGTCGTCGGCCCGGCGACGGAGCGTGCCGCGGCACGGCAGCCAATCACAGACGAGACGAGAGGTCGAGCTCGTTAGAGCCCCGCCTCTGGGAAATGAGAATCCTCAATCCTCCCGTTTCGCTGACGTTTATTCGGCGGCGGTGACCGTCGGCGGGAGCGCTCCGAAGCGTCCTTTCCCCCGTCCCGTCGCCCCGTCCCGCCCCGTCCCCCCCGCTCATCCCCGCCATTCCGTGACATTTATCACGTTTGCCATTTTTGCGAACGCTGCCGGAATGCAGCCGTCCCCCTCGCCCCCCTCGTCCCCCCGCCATCCGTCACAAAATTTTATATAAAGTTCACGGAGCTACTCGGCTCCGCCCCCCACACCCAGCCCGGGTGAGGTGCTAGCTGGTATTATTCGCCACCATTTCCTGTCCTTCAGTCCCATAGGGACTCACGCATGACACACAGAGCCCTGTTTTAAAAATAATTAATAGTTAAAAATCATAATTAAGGGAGAGTCAGAACGCACAGCATCATTTCTGAGCAGCGACTTCCATTTTTGCGGCGCAGATCTTTTCTCGGTACGCCGCGACGGCGTCTGGGTTTTCGGAAGCTCGCGAGCCGGGAAACAGACCCTGAGTAGGGGGTGCGATGTTTCTCGCCGGCGACGGCGCGAGGTGCGTTTAACGACACCGGAAGCGCTCGTGCCGCTTTTCGGGTTTCCTGCGATCGCAGTTCCATCCCGCTACAGCCCCGTCTCTTGGCCTCCGTTCCGCCTTCATTGAGGAAATGAAATCCCAGGAGAGAAAACCCATAAAAATGATTTAAAAAAAATAATCACTCCCACTATATCTGAATGCTAGACTCACACAATTATTTAAAAAATAGTCATTAATGCTTCTGTTGTTTATTCTGAATAAATATAAGGGATGAGAGACACGGTCTATTAACCTGAGGCCATCTCATGCACACACAGGCAGTGAGGACAGCCAGGGAAATAATCTCATATATTACACAAGCCCGCCGTTCCCCGCACAGTAATGAATTCACAAATGCCAGTGCTATTCGACAAAAGATATAATCTTTAAAATGAGCAAGGCCCCCTGTTTCCTACGCGCGTAACATTTTGCACACAAAAAGCGGTAAAAGCAGAACACCGCCTGGCCTCTCCTGACACCCGCGGTGTTTTCGAACGGCGAACCCGCGCTACCTAATCAGCTTCGGCTGCGACTCCTCAGCTATGCACGTATCCTCAAAAAGCACCTCCACCTTCTCCCCGTTACCATAGCAATGGCTGAGGGTGCAACGGATTTGGGTACGTAGCCTGCATCCGCGAGAACGAGAGGCCAGAGTCCAGGGCGAAGGCATCTCAAACGCCGTTACGGGGATGGGAAAAAAAAAGACGAAATAAATCACTCTCTTTCAAAAAGGTTCTGTACTTATCCAGTGATTATATGGGAAAATCTAAACATTCTGATATTAAATTATCAATATGTATTTATAGGGGAAGTACTGTATATTATATTACGCGGCTCAGACAAATCGCCAATAAGTCCGCTTATGGGTAAAGGAATTTTGAGAGAATCTAATGCATTAACATAATCACAAATGCCCAAGGATGTTTAATCGATAATGAAACACTGAGAAACGATGAAGACTGCAGAGCAGACTGTAAAGCAAAGCTCTAATTGGGGAAACTCACGAGGCTACTCTGTATTAGGAACGAAAACCGAGGAAGAGGCCCACGTCATTCTCCAGAACTCACTGGTGTTTTTGGGCTGAGGCGGGGAGTTTCCCATTTCTCAAACATGTACACACACACAGACAGCAACCCGAAGTTACTGTCCTCACAGCTCCTCGAAAAAAACACTGCGACCACACGACAGCACTTCACATGAACTGCACGCCGTTTCGCCCACATAATAATTCCATATTTATGACATAATGGCTATCGATACCAGCCACAACGGTGGCTTACGGGTCACGACAAGCAATATGTGACTTTCATGATGTATGCACAAAATATTATGAAGCAGATGTCAAAATACCTGAAAGTGTGCTCGCGATATACATTTTGTCAGTGCAATGACATCACTCTTAAACCGTAATACACTGTCATGGCCATTTGGGAAGGGCGTTACACCACACTAAAGACAGTGTAATATCGGCTTCAGGCAAAGTGTTACAGATCATTTTCCCTCGCCCAACGGTAATCCAGCCTCCAAGACTGAGGACAACAGTTGATTTTGTTTGCCTGTTCTTGACAAACTGCATCGGTACTTCAGAAAAGGCAGCAGGTCAAGCCTGCTTACAGGAGCCACTCCTCAATTACCTGTGCTAATGGGGGAAGGGTTCTCAACATTCACCACCTCACCAATCAACGAAAACACTCTGTCCCTCTCGCTCTCCACCAAGTCGTTCTGGCTTATTTTACCAGAAACCCTCTGAACAATTTTATCTGTTGCTGTTGCGCCTGCTGTCTTGTTTTTTTTTCCTATCGATTTGGTTTCTCAGATCTCAGTAAGTGTCGCCGTTTTCATGTGCGATGCTACTGGCCTTGATTCCGCGCGCGAGAAAAACCGCATACCACCGCAAGCGGAGTAAGGAACGCCTTCGTACGAAACTGAAATGCGCTCATGTGCTGCTGCTGCTGCTTCGCTGATGACCTCCCGACCGCGCGGCTTCAGGTTCTGACGTTCTACAGGTGTGGCTACAGGTGTGACTACAGGTGTGGCTACAGGTGTGGCTACAGGTGCGGCTCGCATACCTTTAGTCGCCACGGTCTCGTCCTTCCCCTGCGTGAAAACCACGATCCGCTGCCTCTTCTTGTTCTCCTTGGGCAGCCTCTGGGCCATCCGCGCGATTTCTTTAATGTCTTCCGTCTGCGGAGGAAACAGGAGACGCCGTTTTTTTACCGATCACGACACCAACAACAAAACGTCTACCAAAATCAGTCAGGCTGCTGTGCGTAGTTACACCAGGCTAATTACTGCGGGTTCAGAAAGGAGGTACGGCCTGAAATCAAGACATCATCTGCAGACAAAAGAGCTACTTTGAATTACAATGGATCTGGTATGGCTTCATTATCACAAAAGCACAATAGAGCACGTACAGCTTGACATAACAAATATTTATAAGATCAGTCTCGGAATGGGTCACCGAATCACTTAGAAGGGTGAATTCTCTAAAAATATGAATTTCAAATTTAATGTTCGTGTAATTGTGGAAATAAGAATATACCATACAACATCAGTTTAGACCCAGATTCAATATGACAGCCATGAGCCTTTTCTGTTACTCTGAATAATGAATTCATGCACGTTTTACATCTTTTGCCACTTACACAGTCTTGCCAGTCTGTCAGTCACAGAAACAAAGTATGTCGGTTAAGTGGAAAAATATGTAACAGCTGTTTAATATCATTATATCAAAGTTCAAACGCATTATGATGAGACAAAAACCAGGCTCCTTGTCAAAATGGAGAGGAAATCATTTCAGAATTCAGGAATAAATTAATCAAGATGGCCACCAAACGGAATGCAAATACCTGGGGATTTAAAACAGGTTTTTCAATGAAGATAATAATAAAATAAAATAATTATAGGTTAACTTCTCCTGTATACTATTCCAAATATGTTGTCTTTGTTTTGCTCGAGGCACTGAGTGTTTTTTTTTCCAGAAAAAAAGGCACCTAAATATATAAAATCCCCGGACATGCAATAAATAAGCAAACCGCACACGCAAAGGCACTTTAAAGGATGAAGGTTCTACTGATGAAAGAGAGTCTAATTTAAAAAATAAAAATAAATAAATGTCCTGGGAAGTAGATTACAAGCGTTCAGTCCTGAAATGCTGAATGGAAACGACAAACGATAAAAGGAAAAGTGAAATAAGATGGAGAGACGGACAGAAGCGGGCTGCTCCAGTCACTCTCCACGCTGACCCGCCGAGCGGCTTTTCGGGCAGATGGCGGAGGGCTGCCCCGCCCCCCCCCCCCGGCCCCCCCGCCCCCCCCCGGCCCCTCGGCCAGCAGCCTGTAACACTGCGGCTCGGGGGCCAGCGACAAACCTGCTTAGTCACCGACAGACCGTCTGATTCGCTGACTTATAAAATCATTTTTTTTAAGTCTTCTAATTTCACAAAAGCACCAAACGACTCTTTGGTAAAGAAGCATGAGCTTCAAAAACTCAGAGCAATGGGGGGGGGGGGGGGAAACAGAAATAGAACAACAAAAAAAAACAAAAAAAACAACTGACTGCAACAAAGCGGCCCAAAGCGGGCGGTGTGCTGAGAGAGCCCGGGCCTGGATCTCAGAGAGCAGGGCCAGATCATCTGCGTTTCCTAATCTCTGCACCCACCAGCTGGCGGGCAGCAGCAGAGAGGGGGGCGGAGCGGGGAGGTTGGGGGGTAGGGGGTTGGGGTGACTTCCATCCTCACCCCTTCCCTCCCCCCCCGATCCAGACGAAACTGCAGCCACGGAGTCTGGGGCCCTGGCACCGTGCCAAGCCCCCCCCCCCCCGCCCGCGCCGCTGTCCCGCAGCCAAACCCGGGATCGGGGGTCTCTCAGCGCCGTCGCTAACTAGCGCCCGACGGGTTCTGTTTCTGAGAGAGCAGCGGTGTTTCACGGCCAACGCCAGCTGCTGCAACCCCCCCCAACCCACCCCCCCATCTACCCCACACCCACACCCTCTACCCTCCACCCCCCCAACACCCTCCACCCCAACCCCCCCACAACCCTCTACCCCCCCCACACACATCCACCCCCCCACCCCGTACCCTCCATCCCACCCCCCCATCTACCCCACCCCCACACCCTCTACCCTCCACCCCTCCAACCTCTACCCCCCACCCCATACCCTCCACCCCAACCCCCCCAACACCCTTTACCCCCCCACCCCATACACTCCACCCCACCCACCCCCCACACCCTCTACCCCCCCCCCCCCCCACAACCCTCTCCCGCCGCCCCCCCCCCCCACACCCTCTACACTCCACCCCGCCCGACACCTCCGTACCTCCAAATGTTGAGAGTCTCAGGATTTAAATTTTCAGACCCAGTGCTCAGAGAGAGGCAGCAGGGCGGAACACTGTCAGGATTAGGGAAATGCACTCTCCACAGACAGGGCAGAACGGCGGCCTCTCCACAGGGCAGTGAACATGCCGCCATAAAAATAAAAAAAAATACAAAAATATTCAAAAAAGTGAAGTGCAGGTAAGGGGAAAAAACAAAAAACAAAAAAACAACGGGCCAGATTTGCCTGCCTTTCGTGACTCGTTTCGGGTGCAGATATGACTCATCCAGCCCCAGAAACACGCTTCTTATGTATCAAAGAGGTGCATGTGGCTGGAAGTGCAGTAAAGGTGTGATGTACAGCATGCGATTCATCGCAAGGTGCGCTTCTTAACGCACATGCATGTAAGGGAGGATCCTGTACATAACGGGCAGAGTGTGGCTGATCAGCTATTCCGTTGATTTACTAAAGGTCACTTAATGAACGAGGGTCAAATTTTTTGGGAAATTTCTCCGCCTCCAAAAATCAGGCATAAATGAAGGTGCAAGCAAGACGGAGACAGGTATAGGCCTCTAAGAAAGAGTCTTTGCAGCAAGAAACAGGGGAACTGCCAAAAACCATCAAATCCGCGACACCTATGCTTCAGTGACAAACACCCAGCCATAGAAATAATTACTCTTCTGGGAGAAATAAAAGACAACCTAGAACCTCCCACACAATGTTCCCATTCCATCCTGGCGATAGTCGAGCTCCTCGCAACGTCACACTCTCTCGCATCTGGATTAATTCAATCGACGACGGCCGGCTCAGCTGGAGTATCACAGCCCGCATTTTGACCTGCTCTGTCTGCAGCACTGGAAACGCTCTTATGTCGCACCAGAAGACACATCAATTTCCCCACATCCAACGAAGATGTTCCATCCACTAAACAGGAGTTGTTTTTTAAAAAATTTAAGCTCAGCTTCAAACACAAAATGTGATTAGTAGGGAGTTCCAGTCACTGGTTCTGTAATTAGCAGTAGCCTTAGTGAATAAGTTAATTTCACACAGACTGCATACACACAAACACACCCTCGTCAGGCCACCCTTCGCACTGTGAGTTTCACGTAGGCTTACATATATCTGGCCCCACAGGCTTCCATTACTACATGCTAAACACTATAGCGTACCTGAATCGAACATAAAAAAAACAGACAGAGGCCAAGATATTCTTCAGATAGCTGCTCTAATTCAAAGTGAGTGAATACATTTACCGCGCTTGTCATTTCACACTCCAAAAAAAAAAAAAAAAAAAAAAAAAAACTCATTTCAACGCTGGATACGCACAGATAAGATTAGTCATTACAGCTTCGTTGTACGCGGCACAGAACACGGCTGAGATGCGATTGTTGATCCGAAGCACCTTTCAGAGCGAGGCGATGACGGGCGGGCGTCATAAAGGGCCCGTAGTCCCGGAGAGGGGAAATGGAATCAAAGAGCTCGTGTAAAGCAGTCTGCCACGCGCATTCAGATGTATAACAGGTTCTGATGCAGCAAACATCCATTCAAAAAACAGATGTTTTGTAAGAACTTGAAAACCTGGAGCACAAAAAGCCCTCTTTTGCTCTCCGCCTCCGCCGCCCCCCCCGCCCCCCCCGCCCCTCTCCTCTTCTTGGAACAAAACGTACATTTTCAGTAACACAGGAAAATTCACAGTAACCTGAAATCCGCTTGCCTACTTTAAAGGATATTTGCTATACGTACATGTACATATATATATATACATTTACTACACGTGTAACGTGTGTGTGTGCTTGGGTGTGCGGATGCGTGTGTGTGCGTACATGCATGTGCGTGTGTTTGTGCATGTGTGTGTGTGTGTGTTTGTGCATGTGTGTGTGTGTGTGTGTGACCGTTTTCCACACTGCAGTCCGTGGAGCGCAGGATAAAAAGGTGTAACAATGGCAGGAGAGGTGTCGCTGTCTCTCGTGGCAGCTGGTATTTTGTGGGCACCTGTGCCATTGTTGGGAAGATCTAATGAAACGCCAACACTAGGAGGCCTGACCGACTCATCACGCCAACACCAAATCAAAACGTCACTGCTAATGACGGACTCGCCAATCTGAAATAAACCCATCAATTTAAGAACTCTGAGCAACCACGCATTCTGCTACTTATTGGAAAACTAGTCGGCATTAAAAGGTGACAAACCAATGAAAATTCCCTTCCCACAGAACGTGTCAGGTCAATAATAACCTCTCCTTTGTGGTTAATCCATGCCACCACTGCCCTTCCTCAATTCCATAATTTCACGGGAAAATAAAAGGCTTTCAACACACACACCAGTCCGCTGGTACGTTTTTAGTTTCATCATCAAATACAACAAGGAAGTACAAACTGCAGTTTATTGACATAGTGCAGGCTCGCTTTGCATCCGATTAGCTATTCCTTAAGCTCAGGCGGGGGGGGTTGGAAAGCGAGGGGGGGGGAGATGCACAGAACAATCTCAATTCTCACTACCCGGCAAAGCATCCGCTGTGGCACCGCGAAGACCCCCCCCGTGGCGGATCCTAAAATTCCCAGCTGGCTCCGTTGATTTCCGAAGCTAAAAGGCGGGTGGAGTGGGGGGGTGTTCTGGGACTGCGTGGAGACGGTGTGAAACATTACATTACATTACATTAACGAGCTTAAATCCACCGCGCTGTAGAAAAAACAGGTTATCTCCGCGCGGAATCTCGCACAGAACATGTGCGTACGCGCTCAGGATGGGGGGAGAGGGGGGGCGCGGAATTCTCCAGCGTGCTTTTCGCTTTCATCCCTCCATCGCCCGCCAGAGCCTCTTCCTAATTAACCCATCAAGAGGCGCCGGAAGCAGGAGGAACGTCTCTGTGCCCCTCCTCCCCCCCCTGCCCCCCCGCGCTGGTGTGATGGGAACGGCCCCGCTCCTTAGCCCAGCGGTAACGCCCCCCCCCCCCCCCAAAAGACAGCGGCGTCCGCGGGTGACCTTAACGCAGGACCGTGAAGGAACCCGGACCCTACGGTCCCAAAACCATCAACAACACGACACCGTACCCCCCCCCCCCCCCCCAAGCGCCAGGTCTTTAAGGGCCTTCCTGAACAAGCCCTGGAACTCAAGCTTTAAAAGCCTCTGCAGTCTTGAGTATAAAAATAAAAATAAAATAAAAATAAAAAAAGGGTGTGAGAGCCTGTGAGTGAGTGCTAATGGAAAGGCTGATACTGAGGTGGTCAGCAGGTAACAGGAAACGCAATCTGTCGCCGCGGCTGAATTTAAACCAGGCGCGCTTCAGTCTGCGGCTCCCGGGGGCCACAAGCACACGGGGCCGGCTCCGTCCAGCGCTGCCATCTTTTTTATCATCACGCGACACAGAGATCACGAGCAGCCAATCACTTTCAGTTTATCGCTAATCAGCCACACGCACTCCCCCTCCCCCCCCCCCCCCCCCCCCCCCCCCCCCCCCCCCCCCCCCACCCCCCGCCCCTCACACACCCGGTTCAGTAAAACAATCAGTTCAGTGCAGCCACACGATTGCGTGCACTTTCATCATAACTGCTCTTAACAGGCGAGCTTCACACAACCCTATCAGCAAGACAAGATAATGACTTCAATAAACACAACGGATAACAGAATGCTTTCATTCTGGTGATGTGGCGTTTGTAAATCTAAATGACTCCAGTCCATGATCATTTGATCAGTATAAACCCAAGCGCTCCAAAAATATACCTCTGTTGTTGTTCAGAATTTCTCATATAACACGTCATCCAATCAAACGCTGCCTGAAAATAAAAAAAAAACCAGGAACATGCAAAACCAGTAGAATATGAAATCCTAACTCACTTGGAAGTCTAACCGCATTTTCGACTCAATTCTGTACGCATTCAGCCCCTGGGCTTAACCCCCTCCTTGAGGGACGCATGTGCGCGCCAGTTTAATTAACTTCCAACCAATTAATCTGATTATTTGCACAAATTGGATAATTAGCCTCATAACACTTAAACCTATACATCTCCCCCCAAATGCACTGCAGTAAAAGCTCGCTTTGGAAGGAGAGAGAGAGTGAAGCGCAGGATGCGCGGTTAAGCCTTAACGATGGCGGTGAGAACGCGAGTCGATTCTTTAGTTTATTAAGTCATTAGGAGCGGAAGCTGGATCACACCCAGCACTCCAACGGCCCCCAGGAGCACCTCTGACAGCATTAAGCCCTTTAAATATCGAGGTGCTTCTGGGCCGTGTGAAGCCGCTGCTAATGAAAAGGATCCAAACAAGTCGTACAAGCTTGAGCCCGCAACGACTGTATCAATCATTCGCTAAGTCACAACCTTCCTCAGCTACGGCGATCGTGTAACAAAGCAACACGTTTATATAAAGGACGTGATTTGAACGATTGGATGCTTCTATCAGTTTCATCTGACACGAACGACCCATATTCAAATTGAGAATCCTCAACTGACAGGTAATGAGCAGACTAAGCAAAGCACAGATTATGCCAACTAGAGACATTATTGGGGTGGGAAAGGTGGGGGGGGGGGGGGCAATTTTCAGGTAACATAAACTTTGTTGTCTTTGTCAGTCAGACTCGTGCTCTGTGAAAGGAGTGGAATGTTCGCACTCGAACAACCATCCCATAAAAGCAGTTCAGATGGGGGAAGGAAATGGTGACATCACTGGGTATAAATGTGGATGCACCAGCGGGGGATCCGTCAGCGCGAGGACTCAGTCTCGTATTTCATTGGCTGAAAACGCGGCGATCGTATTTCATTGGATGAAAACGCGGCGATCGCTTGCGGAGCGGGCGAGATATTCCCCGAGCGCTCCGCAATACGCCTCGCAAAAAAGGTCACCTGCTTCACAGAATGTTCTCTGGGTAATCAACAACATCTTCTTTTTCTTTCCTTTTTTTGCACAGGATTCTCCACTGAAGGATGCTCATTGGCTGCAGGCAGATGAGGGTGGGTTCTGATTGGCAGGGATTCAACATGGGCGGAGTCAAAGCCACACACAGCTGTGTATACAAGTAGCATTCTAGTACTTAACCAGTTCATGAGAAATTTCCTGACTGAAAAATTACTAATAATTATTAACAGACCAGTTAATCTTACTCTCAAATTCTTACTGCATTAGTCGATTATTAATAGATCACCATTAAGTAATTTTAACTCTTTGAGATTATTCCTCACATTTAACTGGAATTTCTAGTGGTGCCTCACCGAGCCCAAACCCATGTCATGGAGCTGAGGTACGTGCACCCCCTACCCGTACCCCCCAACACCCCCCTACCCGCCGACCCCCAACACCCCCCTACACGCCCCCCCCAACACCCCCCTACGTGCACCCCCTACCCGCCCCCCCCCCCCCCCAACACCCCCCTACGCGCTGTAGAGAACCTTCCAGAACCGCGGACACACGGCACAGCAGGGGACCAGGCACCAAATGGAGGAGAGGGAGGCGTGCGTCGCCGTGCCAACGACCGGTGCCCCACGAGCTGTTTGGCATCGCCCGGGAGGGAATACATGCGACGGCAACCCGGCGATGCCAGATCAACCGCAACCCGCCACATCCTCCCCCCTGATTGGACGAACCAGTCGCATCCTAACGCTGCGGGCTCACAGTCAGTAAATAAAGCCGCAGCCGGCCTGCACGTGTGGGTAAGAACCTTAATCAGCTGGACCAATCAGGAGCCTGACCCGACCTTCTATTAAAGAGCAGGCACACAAAAAAAAAAAACACATAAAGAGCACAAATACATACAGCCTCAATCCACCGACTGAATTTACGAACCACAGCCCGAGCCCAACCGTGACCAACAGGAAGGCGACAGGAAGTGAGCCGCGGAGAGCCTCAGCTGAACCCCGGGCTGCGGAACACAAGCACACGCGTGTCCCGCACACACGCGTGTCCCGCACGACGCGGCTTTCATACGTCAGACGCTGTTTTTCCGGAAAGCGTCCGTAAATCAACACGACAGAGCTCATGTCACCGGGAAGTGGTCCCCGTCTTGCTCGCAACGTTCCGTCCTTTGTGTTTACTTCATGTGATGCCAGTTTCCCTCTCCCTCCCTCCCTCCCTCCCTCCCTCCCGTCTGTCTGTCTGTCTTTTTTTTATTTTATTCCCCCCCCCCACCCCCTTTTTTAAACCTGTCACTGGCTGTCAGGAACGGGCTTTCTATTCCAGTCACGTTGATCGCACCTTAAGTGATTCCAGACAATTATTCATGCCGGGAAGGAACACACGGAGCGGGAGCCCTACATTTGAATAGATAAGCCACTTAAATTATTTAAGCATATCATTCATAAACTCACATTCGCTTTTAATTTGAATATATGTTTAAGAGCCGTGTGATGATCTTGTTGCAGATCAATGCTCTCCCCCCCCCAACCCCCCACCCCCTCAAAAAAAAAAAAAAAGACTAAATTAATGCTTCTCCCTCAAAGAGGAAGCAGTCCCCCTTTCCCCCCCCCCCGCCCCCCACACTCCCCACATATTTTATGTACTAACAAGCACTATAATTTTCATTTACATAATCGGAAACCACAGGTGGCAGTAACTCGTTTATTAAAAGGGACGCTGTACTGTGGTATTTAGCTGCAGCGCTGCTGCAGATCTGCGGTGCGGGATCCTCCCAGAGAGCAGCCGAAGCTAATGAGGGAGCTTTTTTTCTTTTTTTTTTTTAAACGAAGACGCCTGTGACAGGTCTTCCTCTCCGCAGAGGAAGCTCGGATCTGCGCCCGAGTCTCTCCGCTTCCCGAGAGGCTTTTCAGAATTCAATAAATAACATCTGTAGGCGACGCCGGGGCGCAGACCTAGCACAGTGCGTCATAACGGGGAGCGCGGCTGAACAAAGAAACCATGACGACTGCCAGGTTTCCATGGCAACTGCTGCAAGGCCCCGCAGAGTATAATGGCACATCAATCACTGTCCGAAAGAACTTCATTATCAGCAGAAACGATCCTTCAGGATCTGTTTAGTGCGCAATTGTCGGTCAACTCACCTCAAAGCCCTGCTCTCTGGCAAAAGTGGCAGCCTCCTGAAAGAGAAACACAAATGAATAGTTAATTATAGAGAAGGGGGAAGGGGGGGGGAGCGTGCGCGTGTGTGTGGGGGCAGAGTACAGGGTATCACACAATATAGACAGACACGCGCACACACACACACACACGCACACGCACACACACACATTGACACTCACACAAGTACACACACATATACACACACGCACACACACACACACACACACACACGCACACACACACACGCACGCACCCACCCACGCACACACACACACACACACACAGACACATTGACAGTCACACACACACACACACACATTGACACTCACACACACACACTCACACACACACACACACCTCACTTTCTCCAGGCATTTCGCTCGAGCTGTGTGCCACTTTCGGGAGCTTGAGCTCTGTGAAGCGACTCTGCCTCTCCTACCCTTCAATTAGTATTCCGAAGGGCCGCACCTGTCCCGGGCATCTGCCTGCCTGATTTTACACTTACAACAGCAGCAGCAGCAGCAGCGCGACACGACCGCAGCGCTGCAGCTACCAGCCACGCCACTGACCAATCCAACCCTGGCTAAAAAAATAAAATAAAATGGACGCGTAATGAGATCGGTCTCCTTGTGCCGTCTCTGCTGGGCCATACATGGCAGAAACGGCAAAAAATAAAAACCCTCAATAATTATCCGGCGCTGAGCGTCCGCAAGCAAAAGTGTGACAGTTAGAAGCGGCTAAAAATGAGACGTAACAGGACAGCAGAGGCATTAAAGACTCAAGCGGCCATTTTAATATTTCACCCCGCGCCGGGACAGTGGGGGCGATGCTCGGGTGTTAAATGATCTGGCTCCGTCAGGCCATCCTCACTTCGGCTTGGCAGCGTGACCTTGGGGAGAGGTTGACAACCGGGCCCTTTAGGACAGGAAGAGAACAGAGAAAAAAAATCCCCCACAGGAAACAATGAGGTTAGCGGGTACCGTGGGGGTGGGGGGGTGGGCGGGGTGGTTTTGGGGAGAGGGGGGCCTGCGGCCTGTCGGCCACGGGTCAGCAGCATAATGGAGCCAGGGATGTGTCAATTAATCTACCACACGCACATGAACCGCAAGCACAGCCAAGCTAGCGCACCGCGCAACTGGCCTGGGCTTTCTGACAGGCTAATGCTAGCTGAGCTAAGCTAGCGTACCCCGCACCAGCCTGGGCATTGAGACAGGCTAATGCTAGCTGAGCTAAGCTAGTGCACCCCGCACCAGCCTGGGCATTGAGACAGGCTAATGCTAGCCAATCTAAGGTAGCGCACCATGCACCAGCCTGGGCTTTGTGACAGGCTAACGCTAGCCCTGCCAAGCTAGCACACCGTGCACCAGCCTGGGCTGAATGACAGGCTAACACTAGCTGAGCTAAGCCAATGCACCTCAGACCAGCCTGGGCTTTATGACAGGCTAACGCTAGCCCTGCCAAGCTAACCACCCCACATGTGTTGTAATAACTGTCATGGATTAAATGTTAGCATAACGGATAAACAATTCTAACATATGAAACAGAGTTATTAATTGTCCTTGTAGAGGGTGTTATGAAAATCTGTGTCCCTTTGATGTCATCGTGACAGTGAGGCTAGTCTGGGTAGGGGAAGGCAGGATAGCAGCACCCACCCCTCACTACCTGCAGAAAAAATATTACACTTTTCAAAAATCGAATCACAGAATTTAAATAACATGTTTTTTTTAATAGCGTGTAAAGCGAAGTTTCTCGCTTTGATTCCCCCCCCCCCCCCCCCCCCCGCCCCCCCCGCTCCTCAAACGGTCTCCGTGGTCAGAACACGAGGTGAAGTATAACAAGCAGGGCTTTGACTGCCGATTCCCTGCAGGCCCCACGGGCCCATATTTAATGCAGAGCCATCAAAATGCATGAGCCGCTCCCCCTGACTGGGGGGGGGGGGGGGGGCTTGTGAGGCAAAGGAATATTTCTGGAGAGCGCCAGGCTAACAATCCGAAAAGCCAAAAAACCGAGGAGTTCGGCCAGGGGGAGCCAAGAAAAACGAAGAGGAAAGTACACATACTTCTTCATCGCGAAAGGGGTGTGGGGACTGTGTTTCACAGCGTCTCACTTTCTATTATTCCACACAGAGGAGAGAAGAAAAGAAAAGCGAGGGATGAGAGCTTGGAGATCGGAGCCTGCGAACTCTGAGGTGTGATTAAAAAAAATAACCTGAGAAAGACAAGTGTTAATCTGGAAAAGAAAAAACCCCACGTAGACTGCGTGAATAGCAGTAGCAACACTCAGTATACACATGAATAACAACCATTATTTATGACTTTTTTTTTTTCCAAAACCACTTTCTCTGTAGCTAATTCCCACACAGAGTACAACAAATATAACGAAGACGTGGAGGTTATACTCCATTATAGAATTCTCTCCAGATGGCCCAAATTGTCGCTAAAATGCACCTTCATTAGAAACTGAACGTTTCACAGCACCACACACAGACCTGCTCCTGCTGTGATGAAGTTGGAGTCGTCATGTCGCGATGGCACACTAAGGCCAGTTTTGGAATCCACTATTCCACCACACCAGACTGGTGCATCCATCTCCTATTCCACCACACCAGACTGGTGCATCCATCTCCTATTCCACCACACCAGACTGGTGCATCCATCTCCTATTCCACCACACCAGACTGGTGCATCCATCTCCTATTCCACCACACCAGACTGGTGCATCCATCTCCTATTCCACCACACCAGACTGGTGCATCCATCTCCAATTCCACCACACCAGACTGATGCATCCACCTCCTATTCCACCACACCAGACTGGTGCATCCACCTCCTATTCCACCACACCAGTCTTCACTACCACGTCAGCAGACGGCCCTGCGATTTAACGCAGAATTAAACTGAGTTTATTGGGAGTAATTATGTAGCATAAATCTGGATTAGCTCCGTAAATTAGTGTTCAGTGTTATTAAGAGTGCACAGTGTAACCTCCATCGCAGCCCAAGTGTTATGTAAAAGGATTACTGAACACACGCATCCTTCACTGTGTGCTTCAAAACTGCTCACGATGATGTAATACTGACCCCGCAAACCCACAGGAAAACATCCAGATTGTAATTTCAGCCACTAAATTGACCAAAAAAAAAAAAACAATACGTTATCCGCTCGCTTTTATAAATTGACCCGTTCTCTTCAAAAAAAATAAATAAATAACAATAAGCTGACATGACGCATGGCTCAAAGCGGAGAGAAGAACGATCGTTTTTTTACACAATTTCACAAAGTGTACAAATGAAAGCGCGGGGCCCAGCGGTCGGGTTAATAGAAGCTGATAAGCTGAGCAGCATTCAGTCCCCTCAGGCCATTCAGAAACATCAGCGTTAGCTCCACCGGGTTAGCCAAGGCTGACGCCACCGCCGCCGCCGCCACTGCACAAATTCAATTGTGTTTGACATGGGGGGAGGGGGGGGGGTCGGGCCTGACAAGCCATTTACAAGGAGACGCTGTGTTTATTTTCTGTTTGTAGCCATTCGATAAGCGGCTGCCTGTTTTTTTTGGGGGGGGGGTGGGGGGGTGGTGGGGGGGGGGGTTGGGGGGATGCAGGCGCTCGGTTTGAAGAGAAGGGGAGCGCTCGCTCACTCAGGGTGGATTCCTCTGTCACCTCTAAAAGCCTCTCGAACCCCCACACACCCATCAGGAAGGCTAGCTGATCGCTCTCCTCAGGGCGGGTGGAGGAGCCCCGCAAAGCAGAGCCAACAGCCGGAAGGGGCAAAACCCCAAAGATTTATTTTAAAGTTCCACATAAATTACGCAGAAGACGACATCTCTGGATGGGTACCACACTCCTCCGAAGCTTTCCACAGATGGACAGAACAGCCGATGTCCCGGGTTAGCCGGGACGATCGGGGGAATTAAAGAGTGTGGGGGGTGGGGGGGGGCGCTGTGTGCTCTGAGGGTTCGTATTGTGCTGGGTGATAAATGAGTTTGATTAACTGACTGACCGATCGACTTATTGACGGATTGACTGGGTGACCTTTGAGAGAAAGGGGGGAAAGAGAGAGGTGTGTAGATCCTGAGTGAAAAAAAGTGTGTGTGTGTGTGTGTGCGTGCGTGCGTGTGTGTGTGTGTGTGTGTGAGCGAGTGTGTGTGTGTGTGTGTGAGCGTGTAAGGTTGAGGTTTAACCAGGCAACCCACCTCCAAGGAAAATAAAAGCAAACTGAAGAAACAAGAGAACCACAACAAAGAGTCTTATTCAGGCCCATAATGTGTGACTTCCCACCAAGAAACGCTGGTGGATATACCCCACCACTGCATATCCGCTGTATTTCATAGAAGATTACAACGAATGTCTTGCGTTTAATATCTTCCGCAATTTCGCCTGTCTGCAAACAGTTCTCCCAGACTGTCATGATTGTTCCAGTTTGTCACCATCCAACAGGAATCTCGCAGTGGGGCCCGATCTCATGTCGCTGACCTTTACAAACCTCTGAAAATGAAATGTACGTATCTTCATGATGTTACTGGCAGACGTTGTGGCCCACACACCCAGCTGGTTATGAGGATTACTGGAACTTATTCAAATGTAGCGTCTGAAGGTTGGGAGGCGCACGTCAGTGAGCGCGTGAGAGAGTTCGATGCCAGACACCTCTGATCGGAATGGACGATTAATCTGAGGGGGGTTTGCGTCAGACGGACACATTCACTGTGTTTTCGTCTTTTTTTTACAGTGGCAGGATATGGGCATGGAAACCCCCCCCCCCTCCCCCCCACACACACACAAAAACAAAACAGGATTTGTTATTCAAACGAAGCGCTTTCGTTTTCTCCCCCGTGCGAAAGGGAATGAACAGCCAATCAGGAGAAAGCGATGCTACAGACAGGCGCTCCGCCAAAGTGACCCCTAAGCCGTCCGCGGGGGCGTCAGAATGGCGGGAAGGGATTCCGGGGCGGGGGGGGGGGGGGGGGGCTGGGGGGGGGGCTAGTTAGGAGTCAAACAGCAGCTGGCTGGACAGGGTAGGGGTGTAGGGATGGGGTTTGGGGGGGATGAGAGAGGTGGAGACAGCCCCCCCAAAAATACCCCCCCCCCCACCCTACCCTGCCCTGCCACCCCCCAAAAGCATCCGTCCTGCATTTTACCAAAGCCTGGCATGTTTAGTCTGCACTCACTCCATCACAGAGTTTTTTTTTAAACTGCAAAATCAAATACCTGCAATGCTCTTCAGACTACCAAAAAGGAACAAAAATAAAAACAGGCAAAGGCCTTTTGAAGGTGCGTTTGCTGGCCTGAATTATAATCTGAATCGCCTCTGATCATTTCTGGCTTCATCGTTGCATAAAGCCCTTCAGTAAGGTTCTGTTACCCCAGTAGTAATTTCTAATTTAAGATAAGCTATAGCCAGCAGGGGTATTCCAAACAACCTGCACGCCCTATCAATAACACAATTTCATGCTTTAAAAATCACCAGCATACCCAAATAAACCGCAATAATGAAAGAATTAGTCTCTGGCAAATCTTCATGCAAATTTCAGGCATTATTTTTACATGACACTTTTGAACTTGAAATGTGATATTCACAAAATACCCGAGTATCACGTTACGCGTTATGACTAATGTCACATTCCACGCTGACCGGCTCCTTAAACAAGTCCACTTGAAGCGGCTGTACGATCTCAGCGATTTTTGCTTCTGACACGGTTTCTGGCACACGCAGGCTAGTCTCTTGGCAACAGGGCTGCAGTCACACATGGCGTGCACATGCGTTTCCTCAATTAGTGCAAAAACACGGTTTTAAAAAAAGCACAATTAAAAACGGAAAGGCTTATTTTATCTAGTTACTAGCAAGCATAATAATATAATACTGCAGTGTTACTTTAAGAGTATGTTCCCGTACATTCAGGAATGCAGGAGATCAAAACAACAATCAGAAACAGTGGAGGCGGCGTCAATGGCAGCTGGCAAAAAGACGCAGTTTAAATCGAAAGGCGGGGCAGCCAGGTGAGCAGCCTCAGACTTCCTGGTGCTGCTCAGCGGTCAGCACTGGGGGGTGACGACCTGGCAACGCAAACAAACACGGCTCCATGGCAACAGGGCGGGGCCAACCCGCGAGCTCGGCCGTTACCGCCGCTTCATCACAGCTCGCTCGCCTGCCCCAGTGCACTCTGGGAACGACCCGTCCGCCGCAACCCTCTCATCTGCCCGTAAATCGCGAGGATGCTAGCTTTTACCAGCGGCCACCGAGAAGGTCAGAGGTCAAATATCTGGGATATATGCCATGGACCGCGTATCCGGAAGGAGGAAACGGAATGCGCGCAGAACGGGCGATACAGGAAATGACCTCATCGTGTACAGGAACCAATGCAAAGCCGTACACAGCTCTTCCTCAGTCAGGACGTTTTCTGGCAGGTTACCATCGAACGGAAGCCATCACGGAAACAGCCTGGGAGCAGTACTTACTGTCGACACTGGCCTTTTCAGCATTGTGTGTGTGTGCGTGCGTGTGTGTGAGTGTGTGTGCACATGTGCATGTGTGTGTGCGTGCGTGCGTGAGTGTATGTGTGCGCGTATGTGTGTGTGTGAGTGTGTTTGTATGTGTGTGCACATTTGCATGTGTGTGTGTGTATATATCTGTGTGTGTGTATATCTGTGTACATGTGTGTTTGCACGTGTGTGCGTGCGTGTGAATGAAGAGCAGGCAGAGACAAGAGGAGAAATTCTAAACAATGTCCAATTACTTAACTGCAGGGAGAGGACACTTTACTGAGACACAACAGTATGTTTGAGGTCACTGCTCTTCAGAACGAGGAAATGAAATGGCAGTCGTTATGTGTTCACTGGCGAGATCCAATCTTCCGCTGCAGGAAAACAGCCCTGCCTTTTCTGTTTATTATGAACGTATGAGCATTTGGCTCACGCCAACTTACCTCATAATGTGAAACAAAGATCTGGTCAGCTGGGATTTGCTTGGCATCAAACAATGAAAATGGAAAAGGGGGGGGGGGGGGGGGAAGACAAAAAAAAAAAGCTTTTAAAACAATCTGAACCGTTTGTACTGCGGAGATGAAAGCGTGGTTTTAATGAATGGGCCGTATGGAACCTGAGCCGGAGTCGCCGGCCCTGTCTGAGGATGCAGCACGCGGTGGCCTGTCGCCAGGGGAGACCGGGGCAGAACCGAGCTTTCGTTTACGGAGCTTCGCGAAAGCCGGGCCTTCCGCCAGCCTGCAAAACGCCACACCAGCGAGCGGGAAGAGAAAATACCCACAATGCCCTGCTCAAAGGAAACGCACGGGATGACGCGAACTAGGCGGCCGCGTAATGTAGGTCATCGAAACGTCGAGGAACAAAAGGCCCCATCAACAGCGTGGTTTCTTTAAAAAAAAAACTTACTTTACTGAAACGCTTCATGTACCTGCAGCCGTACAACCAGCTGCACTTCAGCCCTCTACCAATACGCTGGATCTGCTCCCGTTTCAGAGAGTCTGCAGGAGAGAAGAGTGCAGACCGGAACAAGATGGGAATCAAACGACGGCTTTGCTCATCACAAACACGGCATTCAGCTCCAGCGGCAGCAGCGTAACCCACACAAAGCCCCGCGCAGGAGCGCACCGCTGGGAGGATTTCTCCTGATTCATCCTGATCAGTCAGGAAAGACCCGGGGTGTCTACAGAAGATGTGTCAGTTAGGGTTTTTATTTTTCCAGCGATTAGGCCTAACTTAGCTTAGCTCTCCTATGCTGCCTGCGCACGTCTGAATCGCGCCCTGCAGATACGTGCACGTCAGACGTCGTGTAGCACCCCCCCCGCCCCACCCCCACCCCCCACTGACACTGCCCCCATGTCGCCTTCAGTTCAGCAAAGCGCCATTTCTGGGAAAAGGCAGAAAGCCTTTCTCCCCCCTCCCCCTCATACACACTGTGGTCTTGGGGGTGGTAATACATATTGCCTTGTCATTTTCATTTTTCTTTCTGCAGTTGTACATGAACAGTAGCTCAAGTAAATTCTGAACATGTTGTTTATGAAACAAGGTTTGAAATAAGTCGTCGGCAGAGATAGCATCAGCGGGACCGAGTTGCCAGAGCTCAATGGTAGGACTCTTTCTGCTAGTTGGGCTGCGGTCTGTTTCTCTCTGAGGCATCAGGTTAGTCTCTCTGAAACCGAAAGCAGCCCTACGTCACGCCGGAGAGGAATCTGGGGTTAGTCCTCCTCCCTGCCTTAAAATGTTCCAGCATTTAGGTAAAGGTCAGCTCTCCCACTGCCCCCTGGGATACTACAGCACTCCCAAGTCCTCCAGCTCATTACGGAAGAGCAGCCGAATCCAGGCCAAATGTATTTATTTTGCGGCCTGCAATTAACAGCCCCCGGGTGGTGATTATTCTCTGTAAAGTGCCACAGGGGACAGCGCTGGGAAGGGAAGCTCAGAGACCCAGTGTGGGGTGGGGAGGGCGGGGTGGGGGTGTGACGTAGCGCGTAGTGGTGGAGTCACGGGGCGAGTGGAGCGCCCTGCGGCGTTTCCACGGCAGCGCTGGCGATAATGGCGGTAGGGAACATGGCGGATGCCCCCCAGGCCCCCGCCCCCCCCCCCGGACCGCAGGGGGGGGTCGGGTATCGGAGCGGGGCGCTGCTAAACTTCTCAGCTTCACTCTGGCAGCAAGCCGACATCCTGCGCTCGCTCCCGCTGTGACAGAGACGCAGCGACCCCCCCCAACGGCGACCCCCCGAACGCCAGCGCCGCTCTCCCGCTGTCCCGCCATCGATCGGCTCCCAGGACACTGTCTCCGCTCGCACACGCCGTGACGCTCGCTCACTCAGAGGACCCGCGGCCTCGGCCCGCCCGCTGAGACTCCGCCCCACGGTTTCGCGCGCCGTGGAGGACCTCTCTCTTAACCCCCGCAATTTCAGATACTCTACGGCTCAGTCTGGAGGAGGTCAGAGACTGTCCCGCGATGCACACTCACAGCCGTTAGCAGGGTTCCCCCCACAAGCCCGCCCGCGCCCCCCCCCCCTCGTACGCAGGGCCCCCAGTGAGCCGGGACTCTCGCTGGGGTAGGAAGCCCCCCCCAGGACTCTCGCTGGGGTAGGAAGCCCCCCCCAGGACTCTCGCTGGGGTAGGAACCCCCCCCCCCCAGGACTCTCGCTGGGGTAGTATTTCAGCACGTTGGGCGCAGCTGCACCAAGCAATTCGTACAAATACAACCTGAGATGGAAAAGGAGGGGGGGGGAATATTTAATACCTTCAGCGGCAGTTATTTTGGGGGGGGGGGGGAGATTAAACGAAGGCCGAACGCGTTTTAGCGAAGAAACCCAGACCGCTAAACGCCATGAGCAGGAACGCCGAATCAGAAAGTCCCCTTCCTCTCCAAATCCACTACAGATCGTGACCATTTATCACTTTCTCTGGTTTCTCAGATTTTCTCAAAATGCATCTAGGAAAGGGCTGGCTGGATGGAGAAATGTTAAATGCATGTGTTCAATATGCAGCCGTTTCCTTCGCAAACGATGAAACTTTCCTGAAACTTGACATTCGACTGGAGGTGTTCTCTCGCACACGTGCGGTGTGAACCCTGATCGGTCCTGTGACTGCTGCTGCAGCTGCTGACGTCTTTTAATGGTTTCTCTCCGAATGTAAACCTCGGGGGGTCGTCTCTGACTCATTCTTCCTCTTCCCGAACATCGACGAGGCGCGTCTCTGGGCAGGACTGCGGGCCCCATCCGCACGCCGCGGGACGGTCCGGGGGACGGTCGGGAGGGCGGATGACCTCATCGCCCCTGGGGCGTGGCCGAGCTGATCCACAGACAGGATCTCCGCCTTAAAAGAAACATTTATTGCATCCTCTTCCGCTTTCGTCAGGTACAGAATCCGGCCTTTTACGGGCTTTTGGTTTCAGCGTGTGAGGGGAGACAGGAAGCGGCGAATCCTCCGCTTTGCTGGGGGTGCGCTAACATGGAAACGCTCGAGTTGATGAGGGGGGGGGGGGTGGGGGGGGTGGGTAATGGAAGAAGTCCCCCTTACAGCCCCGGGAGGCCCTTGGAGGAAATCGCACCCCTCCCCCCCTCCCCACGCACACCCCAACTTCAGCCCTACTGGAAAAATACTTACATCAGCACCGCCACCGCAACTCGACCCCAAACACCCTGGTTACGTAGTTTCAGTTCCAGACAGAGACCTGCTCTTCTGGGGTCTCTCAGTTTCAGTTACACACACATACGCTCCTCCCGGGCGGTCACGGGCGCGAGTGGCGGGAAGTGGGCGGAGCCGGCGGCGATGGGACACGCCCACGCGCGGGGGGCGTAAAGCGGCTCGTTACCCGCGGCCCGTTCAGGCGCTAGGCTAACGTTACGCTCCCGGGTTTATGCCGTGTGCTCGGAGCCCGGGACCGCCAGGCTCTCCGTTGGGCCAGCGCCGGTCCTCGGGCATTACGCCGCGTGTTGGCCAATCAGCGAGCGGGCCGCCGGACCGAAGGCCTGGTCCTTCACCGCCTCTCCACGGCGACGGCGTCACCTCTCCGCTCTCTGCGCTGAGGTGAAACGGCGGACCCGAAAGCGGTAACCTGCCAGGCCGGGAACGCCCCTACATAGCCAGCTGGGCGAGGCCCGCGTAGCCACCGCAGAGCCCCTCTGTTTAAAACGAGCCCCAGCGCGGGACAGAGCCCCTCTGTTTAAAACGAGCCCCAGCGCGGGGCAGAGCCCCTCTGTTTAAAAGGAGCCCCAGCGCGGGGCAGAGCCCCTCTGTTTAAAAGGAGCCCCAGCGCGGGGCAGAGCCCCTCTGTTTAAAACGAGCCCCAGCGCGGGGCAGAGCCCCTCTGTTTAAAAGGAGCCCCAGCGCGGGGCAGAGCCCCTCTGTTTAAAAGGAGCCCCAGCGCGGGGCAGAGCCCCTCTGTTTAAAAGGAGCCCCAGCGCGGGACAGAGCTCCACACCGGGGTGCACTGCAAGCTTTAGGGCCCTGAGACTCAAACATAACCTTAGGATGAGAGCTCCCTCAAGGTGAACACTCATCTTTAGCAGAAAATAGCACGAGTGCAGCTCTACTTGAGCAGTTAATTTTTTAAATCTCCTTGTAAAGTCAGCTATATAACAATGAAGTGATAATGGCACTCAGCAGCGGCAGTGAGATTTTATTGGTGTATTGTTGTCTGGTCCAAGTGTTCCTGCTAATAAAAAGCAACCAAGAACTCAGACAGTCAAAAAAAGAACACATACACATACACACACAAATATAGGTGTGTGTGTGTGTGTGTGTGAAAAGTTTTGGTGTGAATTGTCCTAATTTATTCAAGAGAAAGTGAAAGCTGTGCCACTCGAATCTGACAGCTAAATTTCCATGTGCAGTCCCCCCCCCCCGTAAGCTTTAGCATCAGCGACTTGCGGGGGGGTCTGTACGTACTGCTCGCCTCTCGTATGGACGACCTGAGGAAACCCCCCCCCCCCCCCGAGCCTACCGACGATAGCGCACAGAAGCTTCCGGACATGCAGTACAGACACAGAGTACAGACATGCAGTACAGACACGGATGCCTTCTTCAGCAGGCACCACCGCCAACTGCCAGGCCTTGATAGCGAATCTCACACCTCAGATATCACCTGCTGTATAAGTCACACCTGTGCAGCAGTCACACAGCTCCTCTCCAGAACAGAAAAAAAGAAAAAATGAAACACTTTTTTTAAATAAATAAAAAAATATTTAAAAAGCTTCCACCATTATATTCTGCTGGACTGGCTTATCAGCTGCTTAGTCACGAGCCACTTCCCCACCACTGTGCCCCCGTGACCTTGCCGTGACCTCCCCCTGACTATTCACTTCCACTCAGCTCAGCCGCGAAAAAAAATCAATAGATTAAACGCCATGAAATCGTGATGCCGTTACGATGAATGATTACAGGATTAATTCTTATCCGGCTCCTTATCCGCTGTCCAAGAGAAATGTTAAATGGGCAGGGAGGAGTAGGGAAAATGCATCACACAGACACACACACATATGCAGACACTCACACACATGCAGACACTCACACAGGCACACACACACACACACACACACACACACATACACACACAGGCATGCACACACACATACACACACACATGCTCATACACACACACACACACACACACTTCAGCTGTGAGGGTTCTAAGCCGTGTGAGGCTGTCAGTCCTCGGGCCACTGACAAACGGGAAGCGGAAAAGCGTCTGACTCACCGTTTCGTTCCCGAACAAGATGTCGACGTACGGCATGACCTTCATCATGGGCTCCTTGAAGAACTGGCTGATGAAGGGAGCGGACAGGTTGAGGCCGAAGATCTTGTTGTTCTCCGAAGCGTGCCTCGCCACCTTCAGGATGGACTCCGGGGACACCGTCAGGAAGAAACCCTGGAAAAGAAGATTAAATAAATAAATAAATAAAATATTACACAAATGTCAGGCCTGCGATTCAGTTTCCATCATGAATTCAGCCTGTTATTTTCCTTGTGTGTGATATCTGTTTATCGGCGAGGATTAATGTCATTACAACTTTATTCGATTTTTCTCACAGCTGCCTCCCCTGGTTTCAGTTTCGGCTGGGGACGGGAGGCATGCTAAAATAAAAGGAGACTGAATGATTCACAGGTTCGATGCAGAACCGTAGAGACTCACAAAAGCAGCATTCCCGATGCTAAAACGCGACATTCCCGATGCTAAAACGCGACATTCCCGATGCTAAAACGCGACATTCCCGATGCTAAAACGCAGCATTCCCGATGCTAAAACGCAGCATTCCCGATGCTAAAACGCAGCATTCCCGATGCTAAAAAGCAGCATTCCCGAAGCTAAAAAGCAGCATTCCCGATGCTAAAAAGCAGCATTCCCGATGCTAAAAAGCAGCATTCCCGATGCTAAAACGCGACATTCCCGATGCTAAAACGCGACATTCCCGATGCTGAAACGCAGCATTCCCGATGCTAAAAAGCAGCATTCCCGATGCTAAAAAGCACAACAGCATCAGCAGATTTATGCACAAATTTGAGAAAATCTGATTTCGCACGGCGGGATAAAGAGCAGAACACGAGATTAACGAGGACAAATGATGACAAGTGGACTCCTTAATTGGTCTGGACTCGACAACAGTGCAGGAGTACAATTCAGAAAAACAAAGGGCACCTTCCACAGAAGGCCAGTACTGGAGGAAAATACGTACTCTCTCCCTAATGACTGCGTTAGACAAACCGTGCAGTTTGTCAAAAATATTTTTTTAATCACATACACAATGATCAAAGGTAAGTGGAAAGAAATGATAATTTTCCACTCGACTCAAGCCAGCCTGAGAAAGCCATCCCTCTCTCCCTCTCTCCCTCTCTCCCTCCCTCCCTCCCTCCCTCTCTCCCTCCCTTTTTCCCTCTCTCTCTCCCTCTCTCTCTCTCGGCCCCGTGTGGCGGACAGACCGGGCCCGCTCACCAGGAAGCGAGGCGCTCGGACCCTGCGATGCGGAAAACAAAAGTTCTGTCGGGGACGCTCCTCCCGGGGTAACCGGAGAGGCCCCACTCTGCGCTTTGTGCGACCGAAGACAGGCCAGGTAAGGAGACACCTCCGCGCCTCAGACCCGAAACCTGACCCCGCCACCCCGATGCCCGCCACACAAAACACCGCTTTTCACAGCCATCTTCTCAACCACGTTTTTTAAAGCCGTACAATTATTCATAATACCCTGCGACACAGCGACGGGGGGGGGAAGAGATTCTAAGAGATTCTAACACTGGACATTTTTGACGGAGACACAAAAAGCTTTCGGTGCGTGTAAAACTGAGGGGCTCCTTCCAGCCATGCGATAAGTGACCTTCATGTGTCAGGAGGCTTAGGGAAACACAAACTGTACTGTTCACAAAGCGGCACAAAGACAAACAAAATGCACACGAACATTCAGTAAGAACCAGCGTGAATCCCAGTGCCAGACTGGAGATATCCCAAATGAAGCGCTCCTCGACAGGTGGGTAGTAGGTGATTAAGTAGAGTTTAAGAACTAGTACTGTGGCACTTAGAACATATTGTATAAACATCTTATTTTGTGTAATTAAAGAGAAATGGATGTTTGGAGCCTATATATTTTGTATATTATAATTTATATTGACCGTAATTTGGACGGTGGAAGGTGGACTTGAACTTTTTAAGGCCATCTACGATATAAAGAAGCTGCAAGAATGAATAATGGTCGGGCCTAATGGAGCACTGTGAATTCACAAGTAATCAGAAACTCGCAACTGAAAGATTCATCAAGAGCCACGGCGACCTTGAAGTCTTTGCCTTGACCTTGAGGATAAGTGTGGTACTGCAGAAAAGTGTGGATACAATTTGTGTCAGGTTTAAAATGAAATTGAAAAAGACAGACTCGTATAATTTAATAAAGGCGTTGAACTGGTTTCTTCTATTTTATGTTTTGAGAGTCAGCTCTCGCTAGCTCTCACTAGCTCTCCAAAGCGGCGGCGTTTTAAACGCGCGTGTTCTGAAAGGTCTCGGAGATTCACTGAACCCCCCTTCCAGCAAACGGCCTCTCGTTGACCCTGACATTTTCCTCTCGGAGCGTGCCAACGTGTCAGAGGTGGCGAGATTGTTTTCAGACGTTAATAGCCCTTTTTGTTGCTGAAGATAAACTCTCGCCGCGACCACAACACTGCCCCCAGATCAAAGGGCCTGCAGATCTATCGAATATCCCGCGAGGACGTGAACTTTAACAACCAGACCACAAACGCCCCATTCAGACAGACGCAGCAGAACCTTTTAAAAAAAAAATGCTCACTGATTTCCGATATAACATTCACATTAACCCACAAGCTATCTGTGAGAATGCCATAATCTGCACCCAACACTGGCCTTTCTTCATGTAACAAACTGAGTAGCGAAGTACCGGGTGTCATTTTCAGAGACAGAAGTGCATTAGAGGTTCTACGCTGGGGCTTCACGATATCAGAAACACAGCCCTTCACAGCCCTGGCCATGAAACATGCATTCATGAGCGTATGGAATATTATTTTACACGGCTTTGTGCTGGTGTCAGTCTGCCCATAAGGCCCTGCACTCGAGGTGTGGTAGTGCTGGGATAAAACTAAAATGACCCTTTTCTTATAAGACTGTGCAGCCCTTCTGTAGAATCAGAATATCTGCGTACAATCAGACAGAGTGAACGCACTCGTCTAATAATAACCCGGACATGCAAGATGTGAAAAAGTCCTATTTTAGAAAGGCCATTTTAATTTGTGACACATGTGGAAGTTACTAAAAGGAAAATCCCCCCCACCCCCTTACACACACACACACACACACACACAAAATGCTATTTTGATTCTGCTCATTAAAGTTTAAAACACAGCATCACAATTCACTGCCTGGCTGTCCCTTCTTTGGGATGATGGTGACTGTGAGACCGACGTTTGGAAAAAAAAAAAAAAAAAAAAAAAAATTATAATGTGCAGAGCCATCACTGCAAACGCATTATCAAAATATAATATATGATGGGAGTTTAATAAGGAAATAAATTCCTGCAAACTGAAGGTAGCTGAACATACACGATTCCAATGGAAATGACAGAACCAGGCCGGACATCCACAGTTTCCACATTAAACTCAGTGGTGATATGACAAATCCCATCCAAGGTTAGCTGTAAGTACACCTGATACTCTTTTATTTGGAGAGAATCAGTAGGGGTTGGAAAGCTTTTGAGCAAACCCAACAATTACCTGAGGTTCTCATATTCATTCTGCGGAGTCCGGGCACGCAGTCAGAAGAATTTCTTTTTTTCTACTTTTTTCCTGTGCTTAATTCGTGTTTGTTTATACAACATTTTCTCAAAGCTGAAAGTATTTTCCCCATGAGGAGTTTGTTCTGGCTTGATAAACGTCTTCCAGATTGTCTGTGTTTAGTGCGTCTATTAGAGCCCGTCACAAACAGCCCCCTCCCCCGCCCCCAGGCAAGATCCCCCCCCCCCCCCCATCATGCGCCGAGGCAGACAGCTTTCATTACGTGGAATTAAACGGAGCTCCGCAGATCGACCTCATGCGTTAGCACACGCCGCTAACCGCCTCCTCTACCTCTGCAAAACTGCACAGGAGCGTGAGGAGTCAGTATCTGAGGGCTGGCGGTGTGTCATCAGCGCCGTCTGACACACAGGAAGACAACTACGTGCGGAATGTTACCGTGGTTCCAACACCCCCCCCACCCCCCCCACCAATAAAAAACTAAAATACTAATTTTACCATGAGAACCACCAGGTTTATCCTAATTTCTTTTCAGTTTGTAGTTATGTTGTATTTTGCAGTTCCATTGCTACGGAACACCGGTGTAAAAAGAACAGAATTCCAATGACTTTTTGTTAAGTCATCAGGTTTTTTTTGGTCAAGTGGCCTCCTGATAATGACCAACACAACACAGGCCAAGTGTTTCTGCAGTGCATCCACAGGTACAGTGCCACCTGTGGTGGATAGCTTAGTTTTCCTTTCACAGTCCTGCACAAACAGAATACACTGTTTCAAAGTGAGTGGCAGCCTGCCTGTTTCACACAACAATTCACAAAAAACAACACATCAAATCTTCACGTCACCTTGTTAAATCTCGTCTAAAACTAGACCTTGTAGAACACAGATGCTTACAAGCTATTTCTATTAATCACCCAGAAAGTCTTGGATTTGCAAGGCAAATTACAGGTTGTTGTAGCTCATTAGCTGAAGCTATTAGTTGGAAAAATGAAAATACTTTATTTCATGTGTAAAGCAGTGTAAATCCCTAAGAGAATTACATCACTGCCAGAAACTGTCTAATTATGTCCCTACGCAAAGACAGGAAATCCAATGAAGTGACTCATCACTGAGGTTAAAATCACAATCGGGAAGCCACAGTAAGTTTCAGCCAAGCCCCCTTCCGGGAAATTCATCCGTTAACAAGAATTGTGTCACATGAAAAAGTCGATTTTGAATTGAAACTTTACTATTTAGGTTGATCATGGGTGCTTCTAACACATATGCTCATTAAGTTACATTGGCCTAAATATTCTTATAAAAATATAGCCACTGATTATTACATCCAACCTACTATATCGGAAAGTGAACAGGATAAAATATTATAATTTTCCGTTAAATTACAAACGCAGTCCAGATCCATAAACATAATCTAGCAGTCTGAAATTTAGTTGACAATACAGAACGTTATAAAATAAAATTGAAAGGAGAATGCGTAAATCATTTTGAGAAGATACTGTACTGTTAAAACATAATAGAATGCAGGATTATTGTTCACAGAAAAGAAAAGAAGCCAGTTGGTTTCATTTAGAAGCAGGGACACAGTTAAGTCAATGGAAGGGATAAATCTGTTTCAAAGAGAAGCAGTCCTACTCCACATACCAGTGGGTTTAAAATACGTCTGATGTTCTGCATATTTCATGATCTGACTCTTCAGATAGCATCTGTTTTTTCTTCTGCGAACATTAAGAATCGTGTTCTGGAAGACCTTATCAGATCCTGAGGAATCCGCGCTCTTCTCTGGGCATTGAACGCGAGCCAGCAGCGTCACAGCTGAACAGAAGCCAACCGGTGTTACAATACAGACTTTTGTCAGCCACGATAGAGTCAATTACAATGAGCTTTTTTTGGGGGAGTAAATAAAATAGTTTTTTTCAGACGTAATGAACAAAGATCTGGCAAAGATTAATACACAGAAAGGGCACCAAATGCACGCATGCACGAAGACATACAAACACGAGTGCATGTGTAAATACAAAAACGTGTGTGAATGCATGCACGTGTGTTTACACGCACACACCCACATACATACATACATGCATGCATACATACATAAACACGCACCCACGCATGTGCACACACATAAACACACACACTGAAGAGTATCATGAACAAAATGGGAAAATAAACGTCAACATAATATTCCAGGACAGCTCCAATATATATATATATATATATATATACCCCTGAATCTAAAGCATGAAAGGAGAATGCTGGGCTCAGAAATTGATCTGTCGCCGCGGCCTAGCCCTGTCTCCAATGCGCTGTGCGCTGAATGTTCAAACCGCTCTCTGCTCAAAACTCCTCTGAAAAGGTCACATGGACTCGATTTTAACGAGACGGGGAGAGCAAATGGGTAACATGCCTTTCCCCCGTGGGTCTCCATTCAGACGTGTTCTCCCCGCAAGTCAATGGGGTAAACTGATCGACTGGCGACACGCCGCACAGAAGCAGGGAGGGCTTTTTTTTTTTTTACCGGTTATATAACTAAAGCTGGCCCCGTGGAGATCGTATTCACGTCTAATGGCATTTTATAAAAAATCAATTTACTTAGGAGATGACATGCCCTCCAATCCGAAAAATGAATGTGTAAAAGAAATTAGACACTGGAGGAGAGGGGGGAAAAAATGTAATCAGCGATTTAGCAATAATCGCTATAAATAAATAATCACTAGTGCCATTAGGCTCGACATCCACCTCGGGACAGGGCCTGACGGAGTTATCTAACCTGCAGCGCAATCCGAGCCGCGCATGTTTCATGCTGCAGTCTATTAAAGAGCCCACCCCCCCTGCCCCCCCCCCTCACCCCCGCCCCCCCGCACTCACAGCTCAGGGGAGCGTTATTGTGCAGATCAGGAGAGCGGGCGCCCGGCTGTAATTTGTACAGCCACGGGATCGTGTAATTACATTAACCCACGCCACATTTAACGCCGGAACACCGACGGCACCGAATGCACCGCGCTCCGCGCTCCGTGTTCCGATTCTGTCGAAGGGGTCAAAGGTTGCGCGAATCCGAGCGCTGGGGGGAGGGCCTGAGTAATTACGAGGGGATCTCAGCGAACGCTGTTATGAAACCCAGCTTTCGCAGGTCCTTCAGATCAGTGGCTTTTTGCAAGTCTTTGAACTGCAGTTAAATAGAAAAAAAAAAGCTGGATAGACTTACAGACCAGTCTGAAAGGAGAAGGGGGAGAAAAAAAAACTCCAAGGAATGTACTGGGGGATTTATACAGACAAGTTTTAAAGCCAAGAGCCTTCAAATGCCAATACTAATCCACATAATAATTCAGCGCACAGCTCTCCAGTTCAGACTCCTTACAGTCGCCATATGCGAGCTACAGTCCAATCGCAGGCGGCTTCAGAAGACTCGCGCAAACGGGCGGGCGTGCGTGCATATGTGCCCCCCCCCCAAACCCCCCCACCCCCCCCACCCGCGCCCCCAATCCGCAGATTTCTAATTAACTTCGGGGCAGCGCACAGATTTCCCCAGTCCAAGTACGGCTGTTCAGACCAAATAAATATGCGCAAAAGAAAACTGCACATTCTTTTTGCAGAAAGAGGAAGCACTTTTTTTGGAAAGAAGGGACTGTTTTACTAGACCAGGTTAAAGGCCAGCGGAAGGCCCAGGAGCTGTCACACATTCCCATCGCAAACTGGATTCGTTTTTTTTGTGTGCAGTTGTGTGTAGGGTGCTAAATGCATTTAAAAAAAATAGTCTTCTGCTTGAGGAACTGCTCATCAGCCGCTAGTTCAGGATGTGAAGGAAACAACCACCTGTTTAACATTAATAGAGGTAACGGTCAGCTAAACGCACCTACACCGTACATATACAGATATCAAAATATCATAATTTTTCCATGTGTCCCCCATTCGATTAAACACATCTATGCATGTAAAGATATTAAGATGTTATTTAGAGAGATAAAACCATTTATTTTTTACACTTCCAGAAGGCATCAACCTATCGGGTAAATGTCTCGAACTGGCAGAGACTGTGAATTGGCCCACAATTCACAGCTCGATACACCGCGTAACAATCGACAAGAGCACGACAGGCAGGTCTGGCGTTTCTCCGTGTCGTCAAAGAGTGAAACAGCGCAGCTCTGTCTGCACGTTCTGTGCAAAACGCACGTCTCATTTTCAAACGGGCCCTCTTTGAAGAGACAATCTTCCACCGTGCGAACGCGTCCGTCCACCGAGGGTTTGAGCCGGGGATTGGAAAATCGCAGGTAATTGCACGAACCCGTCGAATCGTGTTCGGTTTTGGTCGAGGCTAAAATAACAAAGCCCCGATTGTTACGGGGAGCAGGGCGGCAGAGCCTCGCTGGCGGGGGGAGTTAATTCGATACATATTTTCCTCCGCGGAAAAAAAAAGTCAGTGAGATTCCCTCCTCCTAACGCTTTCTGTAACATCTGTCACACCGCTTTCAAACATCAAGGGGCGGGGGTTGGGGGGTGGGGGGTGGGGGGGTGGCAGGGGGGGCAACCCAAACTTGCGAAAGCTGTCGAGCTCGATGCTGGTATTTGTGGGAGTGCGAGTTATTTAAACTCCCTCTGATAATCTCCCATAAGGAGCCCTCTCACAGTCCTCCTCGAGCGCGGGACAGCGCGCGGAGAGGGCTTCTAATGACTCGTGCCTGTTTAAAAGGCATGAATCATCTCCACTGCAGCTGGAATATGACGGTCCCAGATGGAAGAATCAACAACTGTTTAAATATGGGAGGGTTTTTTTTTTTTTAAACCTCCTGATGGAATTAACGGTGGGTTGGCAGTTTGATAGCTAGATCAGATATTTATCGGCTACTTGAGTGTGAAGCCCTTCAAATCTCTGCCCTTCTGGAAATCTATATAAACAGAGCTGTGAGCTCCCATGAAGAATACAAACATACCATGTCAACCTTTTTACTTTTTTAAAAAAATGAGAGAATTGCTGATACACTAACTGGCTGTGGTCATAGTGACATCACCACCACTTGCAGACAACCGCTGCCACTCCCTAGCCAGCGTTTCTCTGTTGAAACGAGGCAGTGTTTTCAGTGAATTGGCTCTGATCACTGGTGCTCAGTAAAAGGTAGGAGCACTCACACAAGTCCACCTGGATGACGTGTCTGTTCTCCAAAGAGGAATTTTGGGACAATAATGTAAAGGGAGTGTTGACCAGAACTTGCTGCTCTTCCATGTCGGCGCACATAGACTGGTGAACCGAACGTGACTCGTTTAAACATGCATTATACTTATTATACTCTTGCTGAAAGGCTGCACCATTAAACTGTGACACACAGCATCTTACAGCAGCACAGCTGGAGCAATGGCAGGACTCTTCCTCGCTGAGCGACACCCTTTCCCCCGCTCATTTTGAAGGTCCGGCCATTGAATTCAAAATTTTAGAGGAGAACAACAAGGATTTTTCCACATTTCAAAGCCTGCAAGGTGTAAAAGTGCATCACTGATTGGTCCACGGAATGAGACTGGCGCATACCGACAATATAAAGACAGCATCTGACGCACTGACAGGAACGACTGGAGTCTGAAACACCGCAGTTATGCAGAAAAGATGACTGGTGTTATGGTCTATATTAGGCACGAGCTGCTGTGTTACCCCACAACACGAGAGTTCAACAGCTATCATTGTTGAGACGGCGATTTGACAGGGATTGCATTCTTTCGCCAATTAGCTATATTTTCGATGCCGGTTGAGTGATGAGGTCAATTATGGATCAACTGCAACGGAATCCGATGGACTCTGCCACAGACGCAAGACGCGTCGTTTCTTCCAGAGGGCAAGCGTCAACATGACATCGGCAGGTCCACAGTTCTTGGCAGCGCCGCGAAAAAGACAGGAAGAACAGATGAGGATGTCAAAGTCAGGAAAGCCGAGGAATAACATCATTTTTACCACCCTCAACTCAACTGTCAGGGAGAAAAGAAAAAAAAAAGCCTTCAAAAATAACAGCAGACTGTTTGACTCCAACATCAAGTGAGCATGACAAGAGAAGCAGACATAAACTGTGGGTCTTTATCAGCATCTGTTTGACTGACAGCTCTTATGCGTATGATGGACTGGCTGATTCTTACAGAGGCATGATAAACAATGTGCCAAAAGCTCCACAGGTAAAAAAACAAACCTCAGGTAAAAAAAAAAACAAAAACACACAGGTAAAAAGAACCACAGGTTTAAAAGAACCACAGGTAAAGAATAACACACAAACGCAGTGGCGGTCTCTTAACAATTTATAAATTAGTAGCATAATTAATCGACAAAAAAGGTTTAATGATCGGCACAAAAAAAAGAAAAGAACTTGAAAAGCCTGGCTGGGAGAGGGGGGGTCGTAATTGCTTGGGGGGGGGGGGGGACTACGCAAGTCAACAAAAACGGGATCGATGGAGAGGATTATATTAGAGAGCGCTCTTGGCCTCTTGCCGAGCGGAGCAAACACGCTCCGTCCAGCCCGTCCAGCCCGCCCAGCCCGTCCAGCTCGGTCCAGCCCGTCCAGCCCGCCCAGCCCGCCCAGCCCGTCCAGCCCGCCCAGCCCGCCCAGCCGCAGCCCATCAGGACGGCCAGGCTGACGCTACGCAGCCGGAGCGGCTCATCTGTGCAGCGGGGAAACGGATCAGGCATCGATCGCCCGGCCTGAGGTAATCAGAGCGGTTGTCAAGGCGATGGGACGTGTGCCCTCAGCACCAGAGAAATGCATCTGGGCCCTGGTGAATTACAGAGCGACAAAAACCATTTCACTATTTTATTTATTTATTTTATTTTATATTATTATTTAATTTTAGCATAAAGCGCTCCACACGCGTGGGGATAAAGTGTTGGGGCGAGGCCGGGGGACCTTGTCGGAAGTTTGAAACGACGGTGGGGTGCAAACTAAGCGCAGAACTGTGTGGTTCCCGTCCATCCGCCCAACAGCGGTCAGGGTGGGACGTCAGAAACACAGAGATGGGCCTCGTCGCCCCCGGAAAGCACCGCCAATAAAAAGAAGCTACAGTTTCACTGAGCCCCCATTGGCTGAATCTTCATACGCTTTAAAAGGCTGAATCTTCATACGCTTTAAAAGGCTGAATCTTCATACGCTTTAAAAGGCCGAATCTTCATACGCTTTAAAAGGCCGAATCTTCATACGCTTTAAAAGGCCGAATCTTCATACGCTTTAAAAGGCCGAATCTTCATACGCTTTAAAAGGCTGATTCTTCATACGCTTTAAAAGGCTGAATCTTCATACGCTTTAAAAGGCTGAATCTTCATACGCTTTAAAAGGCTGAATCTTCATACGCTTTAAAAGGCCGAATCTTCATACGCTTTAAAAGGCCGAATCTTCATACGCTTTAAAAGGCCGAATCTTCATACGCTTTAAAAGGCTGAATCTTCATACGCTTTAAAAGGCTGAATCTTCATACGCTTTAAAAGGCTGAATCTTCATACGCTTTAAATGGCTGAATCTTCATACGCTTTAAAAGGCTGAATCTTCATACGCTTTAAAAGGCTGAATCTTCATACGCTTTAAAAGGCTGAATCTTCATACGCTTTAAAAGGCTGAATCTTCATACGCTTTAAAAGGCTGAATCTTCATACGCTTTAAAAGGCTGAATCTTCATACGCTTTAAAAGGCTGAATCTTCATACGCTTTAAAAGGCTGAATCTTCATACGCTTTAAATGGCTGAATCTTCATACGCTTTAAAAGGCTGAATCTTCACACACTTAGTTGGGCTGAATACTAAAGAGAGCGTATGTGGGAGAAAAAGAGCACCACTCAGGACCTCACGTATCAGGAATTAATACTCTGTACTCGCCAACCTGTGAAATAGAAGCTGAACAAACAAACGAGTCTGGGTGAGCACTAGGATTTCTATAAATAAATGGATTTTTCTGGCTGTGCATTCCTCCAGTCTCCTGAACCGTAAAGCAATCATTTACATTCTTTTCCTGGCCCAGACAGCCTGGCCACGTTTTTATTTTATTAAAGCCTGTTTTTTTTTTTCGTGAGAATATGCCGTTCACACTGCTGTCTAAACCAGGGCGCACACGAACAGCTCAGTGGCAAATGACCCACTTAGTCTCTAATGAGAAAATGTAATTTACATAACACGTCAATTAGAATACTAATGAAGTCGTATAACGTATACAATTGGCGACATATTTCCATGACGAAAATCAATAATAACAGACTTGGATAATAAGCCGCCCCCCCTCACCCCCCAGAGGGGACACGAGCGAATGCATCAAACATGTACGCACCGGGCGGGGGGGGGGGGGGGGGGGGGGGGAGGAAACCACCCAGTCACACAAGACGCTCAGGCGTAGCATCATGGGATAAAAAAGGCCATATTTCAGTTAGTTATTCATACATAACAGACTGCGCGGTGAAAGGCGGCGGTGAAAGTAATTTTTACTGAGTGTCCCGGAGCGGACAAGCTTTTAATGTTTACTGAGAGTCCCTGAGCCTCTGCTCCCTGTCCCCCTGGCCGTCTGTCTCCTGTCCCCCTGGCCGTCTGTCTCCTGTCCCCCTGGCCGTCTGTCTCCTGTCCCCCTGAGCCTCTGCTCCCAGTCCCCCGGGCCGTCTGTCTCCAGTCTGAGAGGCGAACACTTCCGCTGGATACTCAACGTCTCCTCACAACCGGCGCTGCACTCCAGGAAGTCTCCGCAGAACCTGCCTTCACTCAATCCCAGAATCCCAGGCAGCGTTCCACCACCACACCCAAAGTGGGAATGCCACATTCCAGTTTTCTAAAAAAAAAATTTTTTTAATATTTTTTTTTTTTTTTTAAATTTTAAATAAAAAAAAAAGTTTTATTTTTTATTTATTTATATTTTTAAAAGGTTTTATTTTTTTATAGTGCTGTTCCTCATTCCAGTAATGACTTTCCATGCGAGTGGGAGCTCTTCTAGTGAATAATGGCTCTTCGTGATTTGTACTCCTAGCACTCTTAAGCAGGCAGAGAGTTTCCCGGAGAGATAAGAGCTCAGCCTGTGTAATCCCTCCAGGCCCTGGGCCTTATCTGGCGCCTGAGGCACAGAGAAACCTCCTCTTCCCTCTCAAACGACAACAGCGGCGAGCGCAAGGGGACGCGGCGGGCGTGGCACTCGACCTGGCGTGGAGCGGACCGGCATCACACCTGCGTGTGTGTGTGTGTGTGTGCAGGTGGACTAGTGTGTGTGAGCGTATGTGCTTGCGTGCGTTTGGGCTAGCTTGCACCTGCGTGGGGACGAGCTCGCGCATGCATGCGTGCGGGTGAACTAGCTAGCGTGTGTGCGGGTGGACTAGCACACACCTCTGTATGTGCGTGCATATGTGTGCGTGTGTGTGTGTGTGTGTGTGTGTGTGTGCGTTAATGAGAGGCCTCATTCGAAAGATTTGCGTGACTCAACTGAACCGGAACTCTCCGGAAGAACGCCAACACCACAACGTGAGCAGCGGGTCTCCCCCCCCCAGGAGAGCGGCGGCCATGACTGCCCCGGTCATCAATCTGGCGTAAACACGCCACCGCGTGGAGACGCTGTGCTGACCGACCGGGGGGGGGGGGGGGGGGGGGGGGGAGCAAGGGGGGGTCTGGAAGGGACACCGATTAAACCAAAACCCTTGTAAGTAATGTTTTATGGAAGCAGAGATTTCTTCTTCTTTTTTCCCCCCATTCTGACCTTTGGCATTAAATATTGAGAGGGACGGCGGGAACACGGCGTTCTCTCTCTCCGCCGTTGTCACGGTGATGGCGCTGCATCTGAATTCAGCGTGAGGGGGGAACAGAGGCGCAAAGGAGGAAAGAGAGAGAGAGAGAGGGGGGGGGTCACGGCCGGGACGGGAGCGTGGGGGGGTCACGGCCGGGACGGGAGCGTGGGGGGGGGGGGTCTCTTACAGGGACGATTAAAACATCTCAAAGTTAACTCAAGCCGCGCGTTTATCTCCTCCTTGTCAAATTCTCTTTGGCGGTGAGATAAACCGACGGTGCCGCCGCACGTCTCTGGAATCCCGAGCGCGCGATATCGATTCAACTGACAACAAAAACACCGGTGAGCGAAAGAAAAAATAAATAAATAAGAAGGAGAAGAAGATGAAATCCAGAGGCGTCCCCTGTACTTCAGGGCAATCCATAACAGCGTTATTCCACAGGCCCAACGAGCGCGTTCCGCCATTAACCCTTCCCTCCCCAGTCATCGGAAAAATGACCACTTAATGGAGCTAAACCCGCTCGAGCCCCAGATCAATCGCCCAACGGCCCGATCCTGGAGAGGTGTTGTGGGTCTCGGTTTGGCACTGGTGGAGTGGGGGGGGGGCAGGGGGGGTCCCCACGGCTGACTCCTCACAGACTGCACACGCGGAGATGCTGGACGTGTGTCGGGACGGTCTGGATGGCATGTCACTCAGGCCTTTCGACCAATGAGATAAGAGCGTCTGCAGAAGGCCTGAAACGTAATGTAATGTGATGTAATGCGTGCTGCCGACGGCAGAGTCTAACATGACAAACACATCAAGTGGCCCGAATCGCAAAATGTTCCTTTTCATCGGATGCTGTTTCAGATTTGTGTAATGCAGAGAGGTCTTTAGAGGGATTTCCGATCCTGCGAGCATGTGCAGTGTGTGCACTACTGTAAGGACGAGGAGAAAGCGATGATAGGTAAAGCATTATTACTTCCTGTTTACAGATTACATTACAAAGCCGTCAGAACATGAGAGGTTACTATAAAACTACTATTAATCCAGTTCATTTTTAGTGTGAATTGTATAACATCATATCAGACCAATCAAATTCTCCAATTTCAAAAGAACTCACTGTGTAAGATTAATCTTTTCTTATAAGGGTTCTTCTGATAAAAAGGAAACAAGTGACAGAAACACAGCTGGCTTCAAGAAAGAATGAGGGGAATGCCATCCTGGTGGAAAGGTGGAACATATACTCTTACACTTCCTGGTTGTTAGATCTGGTTCAGCCATTTTATTTTAGCTAACAGTAACAGAAAAGTCGACCTTTTCGTCAACTGTTCATCTTGTCCACGGCGCCTCACCGTTAGGAAGATTTTAGGATATTTTCTTAGTCAAGCTATGATTTTAAATGATTGCACAGCCCATAATGGCAGTATGTCATTCCAATATCAGACTGTGGCTGGAAGGTTAAATAAGAGAAGGATAATGCTTCTGATTCTGCTGACCTGCGCCAGGCATTACTCAGAGCGCCATTTACCGTCAGACACGGGGCGGGGCGTGATGTCATCAGTGATTTAGAGCTCAGAAGCCTGTTGCTGGCACAGAGGAAGGACTGCGAGAGCCAGTGAGCTCTGTCCAGGCTGAACAGGGGGCAGAACGGCGGGGGGGGGGGGGGGAACCCACCCAAACGCTGGGATTGAGTTGACCGTATGCAGTACGTGACCGTGTACTGGACTCTGACCGTGGGAGAAGAAGGAGGATGTTGGTTGGGAATGTTTACGGTACAAACAGAGCCGGTTCACCTGCACACACACAGATAAAGACCCACCTGGTCTCAGAAAACGTCATGAAACGTTTGTATTTGAGGCTCATTAGTAAACGTGTGTGTAAAAGCTGAAGATGAGCCCGTTTGACGTGCTGCTGCTACTGTTGCTGTTCAGCGCTGTCTCTGTCGTACATAATTGATCGCCCCGTTTGAGGACACGGATATGAGACGACTAGCCAGCTGGGAGGAAAACCTGAAGAAGAAGACCATGCATTTTTCATGCACTGCAGTACTCCTCGCTCAAAGTTTACAGACGCTGAGTTTTTGGGAAGAGAAGACACAAAACAACTGAAATATATACAATAAGAAATAAAGAAAATACAGGGGTGACTGTGCTAATAGAAGAAGTAAATGAAAGGCTGTTTTGACAGTGCAGAGTGACAGAATACTCACTTGTTAAAATGCCGTGGCACAGCTTTGACACAGAAAGCAAGTGGCTCACATTTATCACAAAGGTAAGTAATAGAGCCCAGTTTACTGCCCTGTAGACAGATCTGCTTGTGCTCAAGGCACCAGGTAAGAGGCACAGTAGATCGTTTTAGTCACGAGCCATTTAACTCACACAGGCCTAGTCTGCAGCCAGATCATCACAAAGTACGTAATTTATAGCCTGCTGCACCAATAGCAATAATAAATATGTTTACACGCACTAGCACTCACGCTTGTGCACACACACACACACACACACACGCACACACATGCACCCACACCCCCGCACCCATACACACGCACACACACACGCATGCACACACACCCACACACATGCACCCACACCCCTGCACCCACACACACGCACATGCACCCACACGCCCGCACCCACACGCACAGACACACACACGCACACAACCAACCCTAACAAAGCACACCTCATTGAACAGGTTCAGATGCTAATGATTAGCGTCAGGTGTGCCAAATCAGGGTTGCAATGAACACCGAGAGGACGGTAGATCTCCAGGAACAGGACTGGTTACCATCAGCCATCCCTCCACCTCCACATAAATACACATGCATCTTCTAGGCTGCCCATGAGGAGAGGGGGAGAAGGAGAGAGGGAGGGAGTGAGAGAGAGAGAGAGGGAGAGAGAGAGAAACTGTCCCCAGGGGCAAGCCATCTGTGAGCACCATGACAGAAGAAGCTCTGTGGTGTGGACAGCACGCTCTCTCAGAGTCTCATTTGCACACAGTCACACAGGCCGCTGCTCTTCCACACCGAGGCGGAGACTGACAGAGAGGCCACCCGAGATTCATCTCCTCCCAGTGTTTCAAAAAATAAAGAATAAAATAAAAATGTAAACACCGTTCTCAGAGACACCATCTACTGTCAGGCTCCACGGACGGCGACCAGCGCAGTGGAACAGAAACAACACACAGCGGAAAATGGCAGGCTGTTGGGCTGAATGACCTGTTCTCGTCGCTATGCTATGCCATGCTATGCCTTGCCATGCTGTACTATGCTACGCTATACTATGCTATGCTATGCTATACTATGCCATGCTGTATTATGCTATGCTATGCTATGTTAGGCTATGCTATGTAATAAGGGTCTGACTGAAAGCCCGTGTGCCACAAGCTAGCGACTGTCAATAGAAATTTATTTTGGGATGACATATTTATCCTCCCTGTTAGGAAACATCCCTGACCTCATTACAGCTGAACACAGTAACAGGTCAGAGGAGACCCTCAGCCTTAAGTGCACTAGAGACCCTTTCTTCCCGTTGTTAACCTCCTCTCATGTTCTGGTACAGGAGACCCCATCCTGTTTATTTCCCCACTTTGCCCCCCTCCCCCCCCCCCCAAACTCCCCCACCCACCCAACCCAACCCGACTGCATGTCACACAAAATGTGGAAACAACTAAAAATGACAAAAAAACGAGATATAAAATATAAAAAACATTTCTCCTGCTCAATGCCACAGAGAATGGATTTCTGAAAATGTGAGACCAACCCCCACCCCCAAAAAAAACAATGAGCAACACACATTTTTCTTGCTAATTTTTCAAGAAACACAGAGCAGATTCCTGACACCACAGGACGCAGGGGGATGAGGCAGAGTCACAGCGAGGTTTTCATCATCAATATCACTCGCCTGGAAATAAATAGCTTGCGCCGGATGGGACAGATTCTGTGATTTTACCCATTTTCATATTTAATAACTCCATAGTTAATAATCCCGCCTAAAAGTTCTGAAAGGTGACATCCATTGTCGCTCTCGACAGTTCCACTGTCATTTCGTGAACTGATGATACTTAATAATTCATCTTTCGTTTATTCCTGGAGCTCGATGAAGGATAACACGGTGCATTCATTATGAATATGACCATTTGTCTGTAAATAAATATTATGATACAATACAGTAGCAAATTCAATCACTGTTCCTTTCAAGTACAAAAAAAAAAAAACCCACCCATGTAAAGTATATCATTAGCAAGTAGGAGTCAACTGTCAAAGATGACGCCCAAACTGCTGTTCTCCACTGTACATCAACACATCCATATGTATGTTTATCACATGATCCGCTGAAGAGACGCTCAACACCTCTGATTGTTCTGGAAGGTGAGAACTGCATTAATCCGTTTATGATTTCGCAGGAAGTCCTCGCCCACCCTTAATATTCACGCGCAGCTGGTGCCGCGGCTTTCAGCTGCATAATCGCGATAACCCGGCCAACATTATCTCCTCTACAGATGAGGAATCTGTTCTGCTCTCATGGATTTAGATTAATGCCACAACAGGAAATACTTATGGGGCTGAACTCGCCTGACGCCTTCAAAGTGGAGAGTAAATTTAGCCCACTTCCTGTGCTCGGAAGATAAGAAAAGAGGAGAAGAACGGGGGGGGGGGGGGGGGGGGGGGGGAGAGAAAAAAAACAGCAGTCAAATGATTTTTGTCCCAGTGAAGTACTGCTTCTTTAAAAAATAAAAATCTTTTGAAAGGTACCAACTGAACACAGAACACATTATTCCTTTGGAGAAGCCACTGCAGAGCACTTGAAAAATCTCCAGCCCTGTTGCACTCGAACAGTCTGTACATCTCTCTGCAATAGTACCTCTAGATTCCCTTTCACTAGAAATAAAAAAAGAAAAAATGTTATTATTAGCGACAGAAATGCACTGCCACGCTGTGAGCTTTGCAGGTGAAGGTTCTTTTTTTTTCTCAATATAGTGTACGAACGAATACAGAAACATCTAACAAACCTTTTAAATTAAGGGGCTGATCTTTCATACACTTGCAATGAGTAAAATAAATGGCATCTTGGGTCACAGTTCATGGACATCTTTTCTATTTCCCAGAAGAAACAAACTATTTTACAGTTTGAATCCAAATTCAAAAATAACCATCCGATCTCAGTCAGGCATACAGTATATGTTTGGAGGTTCAATAAAATTCTGAACATATATGCAAGTTGCAGGACACCAGTAATATAAACACTGTGGCTGCAGGGTCACTAAGATCCAAACGTAGTTCAGAGGGAACGCCCGTCCGCAAACAGCTCCCTCCGCCGAACCAGCCTCATTTCGAGGCAACGCATTAATTTCCCCTGCAAACAAATCCTTTCTGGCAAACGAAATCAGACACAACCGGGTGCGAGGCCCTAACGTCTGCGCAGCCGACAGCTGCGCCGGTTAGAACTTCACATTAACATTCTGAATACAATTATGAGTCTCCGCAACCTTGATCCGGCAATGCATTCGCAGACGGAGTGTGACGTGAATGTTCATGCCGCGGATCTGCGGTGAGCGGAAGCCAGCCCTGGTGTACCCCGCGACTGGGGGGTCTGCGGCTGAAGACAAACGGGCCAGTTAGGAAGTTTCGCGCCTCTTCTTTCGTTTGGAGAGCGAGGGAGGAAGAAGAAGAAAAATCACCGCATCACTGTTTTCCAAAACAAAACCGAACCCGAAGTCAATTTACTGTGAATGAAACAAAAAGCCGTGACTGGAGACCGTTCCCATCATGACACCGACCACGACCGCGAAAAAACGTCGAACACGTCGAAACTCGCTTAACATGAACTGCAGCCACGTTTCAAAGGTTGAGAGGAAAAGACACGTGTTGGAAAAATGTTTTTTATTAATTCATCAGATTTTTATTTTTTTTGTTTTGTTTCGTATTCGCCGCGCGCTGTGAGGCACGGCCGGCCTGCTCGCGCGGATGAATCAGCGCTCTGACGATCGAGAGCCGGGGGCTTTGTCAAGAGCGACCGCAGTCATCGTTCTGATTGGGCCTTCTTGTCATGTGACCGCGCGAAACGATTTCAAATGCGATCACGCGGCGGCGGCTGGAACAGAAACGCGCGCGCGGAACATCAAAGGCACGCCTGCTCTTATTTACCGGGAGGGAGGGGTAACAAGGTGGGGGGGTTGATCTCAGGGCGGAGTGTGTGACTGCAGTGGTAATCATGTGACCCGGGCCCAAATGGCGGTAAGTGTCGAGCGGGAACGCGGGACGTGGGGAGTTGGCGCAGGAAGCGAGGGACGCTAACCGAAGGGCCTGGCCCTTATAGAGCGCGTCTGCACAGAGGAGAGGAGGAGGAGGACTTGGCGGAAATGCTGCAGGGGGCCGGCTCTGGGCCTGTCCCAATGCTCAAACCCCCCCCCACCACAGCATTGAGGCCCAGCCACGAGCACCAAGGCTTTCACTCCCAAAAAATGGGAAAAAAAAAAAAAAAAAAAATGTTGACGGCCACAACGCAGCACACGAAAAATAAATCTCAAAGCGACTCGTCAGCATCCGGGAGGTCTGCTGGGAAAACGGCAGGAAGAGAGATTTACTGCCCTTCTCAAACCGCCCAAACCGCTGTTTCCAGGCCTGGTGTAGCACCGTCAAGGCTGCGGTGTCACTGCCACAGGACATCTTATTAATTTACAGAAAAAAAAACAGATGGAAAATGGTTTGGAATGTACAGGATTCTTATAAAATACTGCTTATCGTACAAATAATCATACAAAAATACAAAAATAAATAAAATCATACACAACATAATATCAGACTATTTTGAGGCAAACTTATGAAAACTCATCGAGAAATTCAAAAGAGGATGGGTAAATATGGCCAAATTCAAGAAAGTAGGAATATCAATTCCATACAGACTGGCCAAACTCAAAGTGTTTCTATAGTCTGACTGTTATAGACGGACTCCGCAGGATGTCAAGACAAGAACTGATCAAAATATCCCCAAAAAGGGCGCAGAGCAGCCCCATTCGTCTGCGTTTAGAGGAGCGCGGCAGTTCAGCACGGATCGCTTCTGAGCAAACACAGAGCGGAAATGCACACACGTGCGAACGATTACAGATCGACACGTTTGAGCTGTGAGAGAGGAGCAGTCAACTCGGTGTCGAGCGAAATCCACGCTTCTAAAACCCCGCGTGGCATCCGCTGCGAGAACGCTCACATCTGTGACCCGTGCGTTTCGCTAAGATTCTCAAACGTTCGATCGCGCTGCCCCACCGATGTTAAAGTACTGCCGTAAAAGCATTCTCACTGATGATTGAATAGATGTTTGAAAAAAAAAAAAAGAAGTCTATCGCTACCATTTGGTTTGCATATGCTGAATGTCTGCCAAAAAATACATTAACAAGGCCTTTTAAATAGAGCAGACCTAAACACAGTTGGAATAAATAAAAATGTACATTTTTGTTATTTGCATAACATGCATTAGTGATGCTCAATCCTCCAGACACCCTGCTCAGTACTAATACACAATAATAATAATAATAATAATAATAATAAACGGGAAAAGATGCCTCTCTGGAGGTCAGCGAGTTCGAAACCTCAGGTGAAGCATTCCCATTACACCTTTCAGCCAAAGGTGCTTCAGCAAGTATCCGAGCAGCGTGATTGGATAATCCACAGAATGTAATCTATACCCAGGGTAGGAGTGCTAAGCGTAAAAGCTATTGAAATAAACAATGAGCAGATTTGGTTTTGAACCTCACAGAACCTGTTCTCCTGCCCTGATGCCAAAAGGTGAAAGTCTATACAGTGTATATATATAAGGCCTTACGCTGGTACGGTCCTACAGGCCTCACACTGGGGAACAGTCTAACCTCGCCTCCAGCAAATGACTCAGACTAAAGTATTCATTTTGTGCTGCAATGTTGCTGGAATTAAGGAAATGATGACTTGAAATCTGCACATAACACAAGCAGGTTTCCACATGCTGGAAGAGGACACAGAACACAAACAAACAGTGGGGAACTCACGCACAATCGAGAGGGGGGCGGGGGGGGGGATTTAACACAAAAGTAAACAGGTATAGATACAGGTATACTACAATATGACAGTTGGAGAATATTTAAATTGGCAAGGCACATGAACAGGAGGGGGCGTCCCTATCCCTATCCCCCATCCCCACTATCCTCCATTGCCGTCGCCTCTGCCCCCGCCTTCCCCCCCATCGCTGCCCCCCCCCCCCCCAATCCACCCGGCGTGCCCTAATCTGACCCGCCAAGTGAAGCCCACCACGTCTCCATGCCGACGGGTCCGCGTCCTCGTCCCCACCGCTGCCCTGGTGCCCTCTGGTACTGAGCGTTCCGAGCGACTCCTCGCTCTCGTCAACTAACCACCCCCCCCCCCACACCCCCCCCACCACCCCACCCCCGGGCTTGCTGCACCCTGAATGCGTTTCTGATATTCCGGAAACTAGGCACAGGACGGGTGAGACTCGGCGTGGAGGAGCGCGCTGGCTCACCCGCGACTTCCACTCAGACCCCAAACGTCCTCATTAGGGAAACAGGACGGACGGCTAGCTAAGATGCAACACGCATGTAATTGAGCAATTAGGGATTTATTTTCATTAGATGGCGGGCTGCAGTTACAGATTGCTGTCTGATAAGATCAGGGTTTTAAATGGGAACTGCTGTAGCAACAAAAAAAACACACTGGTGATTAAAGCAGACTGCAGACTGTACGCATCACTACTGTATAAACACCAGCTCAGAGGCAGTGTTTATAAAGCAGGTACACACATTACATTACATTATAGGCATTTAGCAGACGCTCTTATCCAGAGCGACTTACACAACTTTTTACATAGCACTTTACATTGTATCCATTTATACAGCTGGATATATACTGAAGCAACGCAGGTTAAGTACCTTGCTCAAGGGTACAACGGCAGTGTCCTTACCCGGGATTCGAACCTGCGACCTTTCGGTTACGAGCGCAGTTCCTTACCCACTGTGCCACACTCCGTCCCCTACACACACAGGTAATCAGCTGGGCGTCCGAGCGGGCGATTTCGCCCCTGCACGGAACCCTGGGATTCGCAGGCCACACAGACACGATCGTTTCAGAGTCCAACATGGCAGCGGTGGTGGGTGTGAAATAAAATAAAATAAAATGAGTGAAGTCTAATCCCTGGAGGACCAATCCTAATCAAGATGAAATGCAGTCGCAGATCTGTTTAATACGGCTGGCCAGAAGAGGAAGTTGGCATGTCAACACGGCGGGATTCAGTTTCACCGCCAACCAGCACTGTAACAAATCGCCTGCAGACACAGCGGGGCTGCCAGCTCGCCTCCACTCTGACTGCATCTGCATTGTGTGACACCTCCTCTCCTACATTCCTCTCCTCTCCTCCTCTCATACATTCCTCTCCTCTCCTCCTCTCCTATATTCCTCTCCTTTCCTATCTCTTCATCACTACCCCCCACTCCTCTCCTCTCTTCCTTCCCTCTCCCCTCCCATCCTCTCCTCCTCTGTCCTCTGTTCTAGTCTCCTCTCCTCGCAGGGAGGTGCAGTGGGGGGGGCTGACGCCAGATCTCCGCTCAAGGTCAGGGGGAGGACAGCGTTTTCGAGGAGGAGGAGTTCGGTGGGTGGGGCGGGGGGGGGGGGGGTTGGGGGTGGTGGGGTTGGGACGGATGGAGCTGCAGTCACCTCAGGCTGGGGGGGTGGGGGGGTGGGGGGGGGGGCTAGCGGGCGGTGTGTGCTACTTCAGGGCGCGGTGTCAGGTTCTCTCTGTGAGTGGATGTTTCGCCGGTCACATGACCTCCCCAGTTCGGCCCGGCACAGCCAGGCTCGGCCGAGCCGGCACACGCCCGCCAGCGCCGAAAGCAGCTACGTCCACATTTAATTCTTTTCTTCAGACTCCTCTTTCTTAAAAAGCCTCCTTCCAGACTGCCCGTCCCTCAGTTCACGTGTCTGAAAGGAGGACGCCGCCATTTTGAAAGCCTTCTCTCGCTCTCTCTCACGCGTGCGAGGGTTAACTCGCTCCCTCTGTGTGCCAGGGCCAAAGCAGGCGCGTGCCATGATAGGTTAATTCAAAGTGGCATCATAGGAAGCGCATCTGTCAGGGCAGATCAAATTACAGGGCAAACTCGAGCTCGCCAGCCAGACAAACAAGCCTGCAGCACACTGCAGATCCTGCGTGTGTGGGGTGGTGTGTGTGTGTGTGTGTGTGTGTGTGTGGGGTGGTGAGGGGAGGGTCTGCATGTCTGAGGGGAATAGGAGGAGAGGACTAGAACACACACGTGTATACACACAGACACACACACAAAAGCATCCTCGCTTAAACAAAAACTCCAAAACACTAATCGCAGAGCGACGATTTTCGTATTCAGAAAAAGACAAATCCAGCCTCCTCCCCGTCTCCCCCCCCCCCCCGCCCCCCCCCGCCCCCCCCGCACTGCCGCTCGCCGTCTGACGAGTCGCCTCAGGATCCCCATTTCCTAGCAACAGCCCGCCACCAAACATTTGGCAGGAGTTCAGCGTTCTCTTTGTGAGAAGCGGCACTGCCGCCGCCGCCTCCCCGCTCAGCGTCTGCCACTGTCTCTGTGGCAGGAGGAGGCGCGCGATTGGCCGTGCCAGCGCCCTAATACTTCTGTCTCCGTCCAATCGCGCGCCAGCGTAGCAGGCACCTTGAGAAGCCGCCGCCAGCCGCCATTCATCACCGCCGTAACGCGCACGCTCTTCCTCCCGCGCTCTTCCTCCCGCTAAACCTGACTTACGCATAACAGCGCGACGCGCTGCGTGCCACGCCGGCGGAGATCTACACCGACAAAACTACACCGAGACACGGCGGAGTCACGACCGGGAGAATCCACGGGACGGCCTGGGAAAAAGGGCTTTTTTTTTTTTTAAAACCGGGGGGACGTCTGAGTGCTCTCGACAAGGTTAATGGAGATTTCGGTTAGAGGAGAGGAGGCATTTGCAAACGTCAGTCGAGACACGCCACAGTGTATTAAGCGCACACAGCTACGGCAGCATATCCGCTTAAGTAGTCCATCATAGAGCACGACGGCAGTATATTAAAGAAGAAAAAGAAAGGATCCTGGTTTTTGGCAGGGCTTGTGAGGGAGGCTGCATCGATACAGTGGTGTTTATTTCATTTCATTTCAGGCTATTTAGCAGACGCTCTTATCCAGAGCGACTTGTGTGGAGCAATGCTGCATGAGCAGCGACATCAATAACAAAAAAAAAACCCACACAAAAAAAAGAAACTAGCGTAACCTCCTCTCTGCGGCTCAATAGCGGATCTGAGGCGAGTGAATCTCTGCCAATACGCAGCAGATCTGTCGAATATGCAAATGAGCAGCGAAGCCTGAACAGGGACCACCCACATTTAGAGGAACCAAAAAAATAAAGAATAAAATCTCCGCCGCAGGAAGACAGACACGTGGCAGCCATGACGGGCAACGAGCCCGCGGCACCAACAGACACCGAAACGCAATAATATGCATTTCAGCGTCTTCAGCTAATAACATAACAATATATATAAACATATTCAACATTACATTCTCTTGATGTTCAAAGAATTTTAAGAAACGTGGTCATACGAACAATAATAATAATAAAGATATTGTATAAAAATGTAAATTGCTGCCATTTTTAACTCTTAATTGAAGCAAATATTAGTTTAATTGGGCCGTGGAGTATGTTAATTTTATTTTCAAATCTACTCTGCTAATGTTTTATTGAAGCCCATTAAATATGCGCTGTAAACAGTTGATAAACTTGCTAATGGCTTTCTGGATACACATAATAGCAATTTGCAGCCTGGCTCCTGCTGTACCCGCTGTGGTGCGGGGGGGGGGGGGGGGTGTTCTCCAATGCCACCCAACCAGAGAGACACGTCAAAACGCCACCCAATCAATGAAATGTGTCAAAAAGACAAAGCCCGGACGGGGAGGCGGAAAAGCTGATGTCGGATTTGCAGACTGAACAGCCAGGGACTGCCCAACAGTGTTAGGGATATCATCTTCTTTAACACAGGATCACTTTTCACAGAACAGAAGAGGGAGAGACGGCTTGATCCGGAGATTAGAATCTGATCTGTGTGGGACGGGGGGCGGGACAGCTCAGCTCCGTCCCTCGCGCCCCCCCACTCTGCTCAAGAGATTGTTTGACAGGTGTGGATCTGTGGATGGGAGACCGGCAGGACAACTGACAGCAGCTACGCTGAGACCCCCCCCCCCCCCGCCCCTACAAGCCCTGTGCCGGAGGGGGGGTGAGGGGAACACCAGAGCACTGGCCCAACAGCTGAGAGGAGAGTAACTGAATTTCGTATGAACTCTCTGGCCAGGAAATCAATTTTCACACTCACACAGCAGCTGTGCACTTGGTCCAGCAGAACCTGTCTCACACACACAAGAATAAATAAAATAAAATATGGAGTCCAGGATACAGACGGCATAAATGCATTAAACATGCATGCGTACCGGATATATCACCTGTCTGGAGCGTGTTACCGTGGTCTCCCCCTCACCCCCGCCCCCCCCCCCCCCCCCCCCCCCACAACCTGTAGTAAAACAAGCTGGAGGCAGGAAGGCCAAACCTCAGGTTGAGAAACATAGCCTTAGCTAGCCTGAGGTGGCCTTAGTTAGCCTTAATTAGCCGTTAGCTAGCCCGAGGTGGCCTTAGTTAGCCTTAATTAGCCTTAGCTAGCCTTAGTTAGCCCTGCACAGCTGCATTTGGGCCGGACAACTCTTCCCAGCCTGCTCTTCAACCCCCAAACAGGCTCCAGCAAACGACGACAAGAATTTCAATAAACAGTGGAATGCTGTACCCAAGGTTTCAAAAGACAATTCTGCCGCTGGAGAATGTATCTGGGGGATAAAATAAGAAAATTGAATAAATAAGTACAAATTGTTCAGGGAAAGAAGAAGCTTGTGTTTTCAAATTCCCCAAATGCCTTGAGAACTGTCAAATATTGGGCATCACAAAGCCAAAGAACACCGCAAGTAAACCAGCTGGAGGGGATGATGAATCAGCTTACTCAAAGTTGTTAGGGAGAAGGAAAGGAGAGTGTACATGAATTCACTGCCTAAAGCATCCAATTAAAAAGATAAAGATGTCAATACATATGAAGTGATTTAATTTAATAACACATAATGAAGAATAAAAATCATGAATTTTATTGTGTTGCACTAATTGACTTTTCAGAGGCACATTTTATTGCCTCACAGAATTAAAACAGAGGAACCACGTCAAGTCACGTGACCTGCATCTAAAAAAAAAAAGCACACGACAAACTGTACAACTAGCATTCCGAGTCACCACCGTTCTGCGGCTGAAGGTTCCAATTCCACATAATCCAATCTCAGCAATATCTCCTCAAATTACAGCCTGCCAGAGTCGCTGAGCTCCAATAGGCTAATGAAGAAAGTGCTTTCTGACATTTTGACGTTCCGAACAAGGATAAACTGTAGGTCAACTCTGACAGTTTTGATTTACTGGACAGAAATAGCTGCGCCTTTGACACCGAGCGTCGCAGAGCCTCACATAAGAAATAGATTCAAATGGATCTCTGTCAAACATCTCACCCTCGCAGGTCAGGGGGACGGAGCACAGCAAAAAAAATCAATGAGCACCAATCCAGACGCAATTTCAGCTCGTTGTGTTGTTCACCACGAAGCATGTAATTTACAGTGCACAACAAAAAGAGATGAGTTCTCTGCTAAAGTTACACACAATGCATTCAGTAAATGTTACCGCAGAAACCGGAAAGGACACAATTCACAATTCTGTAGAGAAAGGTCTACCGGAAAAACCAGCACAGCCGTAGTGAAGGGACACTCAACATCTGGTGCTGAGCATGGTGTTGGGCATGGTGTTGGGCATGGTGTTGGGCATGGTGTTGGGCATGGTGTTGGACATGGTGTTGGACATGGTGTTGGACATGGTGTTGGACATGGTGTTGGGCATGGACATTTGCACCTACCGCTGCCCATCTAGACAGCCCAGGTTCCGCCTCCTAGGTTTACATACAGAAGTATTTAAACAGAAGTATCTGTCACAGATGCTCATTAAAATAACATAAAAGCAACAAACAGGTATTTTGTACGAGCGATTAAAAATCAATTACCGTGACAAACGGGGAAGCGGTGCACTTTTTACAAAAAAAAAAGATCATAACAGAGCAACAGCTCATCATCACAACAGCAAAAAAATAATAATAAAGCTGTACCAACACCACCAAAGACAGATTTGGCTTTTACTTGCTGAAGTACTTCAATATTTATAATGACCTAAAGAAACGGAACTACACAAACAATGACTAGACCACAAGGCAAACCAAAAAAAAAAAACTTATAAGAAGATTCTCTGACATTTGGAAAGCCTGGTGTTTAGGTGATATAACATGAATGAATGAATGAAAGAATGATGTGTAGGGGACTCACCGCGATGTAGTACACCCTGGCCTTCTCCACCAGCGTCCAGTTATCCTCCAGGTCCAGATGCTTCTCCTTGTCGTAACAGTTCGCCGCCGCCAAATTCGCCACAAGGGACCTAGAAACGGCAGACACAGCTTCGATCAATCCCCACGCGGTCCGGATGCCCCTCTCCCCTTTTTTACTAAAGAGGCACAAGAGGCTGGTCTCTGAAATACTATAAATACTTCACCTTAAGTTATCACGTACGCTCTATTCACACGATAGGAGTATCGCATTACGGTTACATCAGACAATAAGCATCTGAAAATTAAACTCAGGGATCTGAAAATTAAACTCAGGAAAGGCAAGCGGGTGTCCGTGACACGTACACACCAACAATCAGCCGACACTTTCGGTGTTATTATCCTCACGCTTTACGGTGTCAGAAAAGCCCTTCTAGGTGTCGTTTTGTCTCGTCTCATGTAATAAAAGAAAGAATTACCACTATGTCAACTGGGGGGGGGTGGGGGAGGGGGGGTGGTGATTTCATCAACAGGTGTAATGGTTTTTTGCCTTGTCCACAGCCACTCACATTAAAACATCTGATACCGCCGTTAAAAATGTGCAATTAGGCGGGCTGTGGGCTCAATTTACCGCCATATGCAGTCACACCCGCCAAACAGCTGCTCCGCAATCACGTCAACTCCCCCAGTAGTCAACGGCAACAAATTTAAAACCAATTATTCAGATCGGAGCGGCACGAGGCGCTTTTCACTAACGAGCGAGAGCCCGCGTCACACACGCGGCGTTCAGGCGCTCAGTAAGGAGAGGAAGACGCACAGCGTTCAGCACGGAGAGGAAGTCACACGACGTTCAGGCGTTCAGCACAGAGAGGAAGACGCACGGCGTTCAGGCGTTCAGTACAGAGAGGAAGACACGCGGCGTTCAGGTGTTCAGTACAGAGAGGAAGACACGCGGCGTTCAGTACGGAGAGGAAGTCACACGGCGTTCAGGCGCTCAGTACGGAGGGGAAACATGAGGTGTTCAGCGCACGCAACGCGTTGAGTCAGCGTTGACCCAAACAGGGACTTCTGGACTTCGTTACCCTCCACGCAGTCGTAACGTCAAAAACAAACCAGCATCGATAAAAATAAATACGTTTTATATGAACGAGGTGTGCTTTGTTAGGGCTGGAGTGTAAACCTACAGGACAGTAGATCTCCAGGAGCAGGGTTGGGCAGCCCTGCTCTAGCTGTTGAGTGAGGTGTGCTTTGTTAGGGCTGGAGTGTAAACCTACAGGACGGTAGATCTCCAGGAGCAGGGTTGGGCAGCCCTGTCCTACATGATATTGGGACTTAGGACTAAAACATCGCGAGCGCTTCATCTAAAAAAGCGTCTGAGCCGCCGGTGACAAATGAAGCCGTCAGCGCTGCTTTGCGCCGTGATTAAATTACCCAGCATTCCCCCGTGGCGCGCGCGGTATTCTGCTGTAGGGCCAGCGCGTTTGGCAAGCTCCAGCAGCTCGGTCAGCCTCGCTCGCCCGCTCAGACCTCTCTCTCTCTCTCTCTCTCTCTCTCTGGCTGGCTAACGGCTGTAGCCGGTATTACGGGTTTCCCCTCGAAATCGCCGCTGGCCTTCTCCCGCGGCATCCCGAGCAGGGGAGGGCCTTTTAACGGAGGCGGGGTGGTGGGGCGGGGGGGGGGTGGGGGAGCCTTACGAGCCGGGACCGGAGCAGGTGACTGACGGCTACAGAGGCGGCAGATGAAGGTCGAATATGAAGGGTCCTTTAGAGGGCTTATTGATCCTCAAATGGGACGCGGGTCTCGAACGGGGGTGGGGGGGGGGGGATATTATGAGACGGGCTGTGACCTCGGGCGTCCATGGCGACGGCTGCGCTCTGACGGGGGGTGGGGGGGTGGGGGGGGAGGCAGCGAGGATGGCAGAGCAGTTTGGTAGAGGTCTGAAGGGCCTGGACATGGAAGCAGCTCAGCTACCGCCGCCGCGCGCAAGGTATTCAGCCCGAACGGCTTCTGGAAACACCAGGACGTATAAACGATAATGCGCTAATTTAAGCTCTGCGAGCCGTCCAGGAAAAGGCTGACTGCTAAACAAATAAACAAGGCAATCTAATCCAGTCTGGGGGAAGGATACGGCTGCAACTGGACGCAAAAACAAAAACCCAGACTGCGTTCAAGACTTCTGACCTAAAAGGCCCTGCCAAATGTCACTCTGTTCTTCCTGAAGACGTCAGGCTGCAATCTGATTGGCTGTCGGAACGGGCCTGATTTTAACATTGTGTTACCGCACAAATGGGACAGAATGCCACCAGGCTAAGGCAAAGACTGACGCGTCAGTCAGTGAAATGATCATTCATGAGGCCGTCTGCAAACACTACTGACACTGATGAACATCAATTAAATCACATTTAGCCATTTTAAATGATGCGGGGTTTATATCAACAGCGTGATTTCACTGTTAATGACATGCGTTGTCTGGGGAGTCATAAATGTAATTATAAATGTAATTACACGAGCACAGAGAACGTTTAGGTCTCAGGCTTGTTTTGAGTGATGTCTATCTCTAACACATCTCCTTTTGAGGTCCCTCCTCGTGCACATATTCTGAGAAATCCACCATCCCTGTCAGCGAAGCAATCAGCTCACAGCAGCGAAGGGGGCGAGAGAGAACATCTGCAAACAGTTGTGCGTCAACAAACGCCTGTCACAGGAGCCGTTATTGGAAGCTATAATTACAAGGTAGAAGCTAGCTGTCAAGCTAACTGCCATCTCCAACATGAAAAACAGCTTTAAATGCTTTCTCCTCTTTCTTTTTTTACTTTAAGTTGTTTTTTCCCCCCACACTTTAAATATCCTGGTTTTTGAACATTCACAAAGATGGTTGACTTATGATGACTTTTTTTCCAGAGGTGAATAGTAAAAATTCACCATCGCCATACTGTGAAACATGTATCGCTACAACTGCTTGCCTGAAAATGGGCAAGTCTAATCTAATTGTAAAAAAAAAAAAAAACATATAAAAACAAAACAAAAAGAGGGTCACACTAATATGACACTTACATGTCACACTCATTCTTTAGAAAACCCGGTCAAAACCAGGTCAAAGTCTTCTATTAAAAATACATTATTAAATACAAAAGGAAACAGCACTGATTAATAACCGGGGTGTAGCAGATTCGGCAGTACAGCAGCGTGTGCAATCCCAGTGTGAGCAGACTAGCAAAACACAAACGGTGCACAGTGTATAAGTGTAAGGCTCAGACGTCTGATGCTTCCACAGCCAGCGTAACTTAATCAGGATGATAAACGGAGAGGGGGGGGGGGGGTGGGGCAGGGTCAGCCGGGCTCTGTGAGTGACAGCTGCATAGGGCCCCGCTGCACGCTGAGCATGGGGGGGGGCGAGGGGGGGCATTAGAAAGGGCAGGCCCAGCCAAGCACACGGCAGACAGGAGGCCTAACTCTGCCAGCCCAGCCTGCCAGCCAGCCGTGTGTCACTCCCAGGAAACAGAATGCCTTTTTAACGTGACCCCCCCCCCCCCTCCCCAAAGACTCGCTAATTAAAGTCACGCAGCTGCCAGAGTCGACAAGGAGGGGCTGTCGGGGGGGGGAATCAAGGTGGGGGGGAGAACAGATTTATTCAAATATCGTGCCAGCGATGTTGCCCCCAAAAAAATAAAAAAATAAATTAATTAATTAAATATAGAGCACTGAAACAAAATACATAAATGAATAAATAAAACAAACAGATAAACTAATGCATTTTAAAAACAACCACCCGTGGAGAGTGCACTGGGCTTGGGAACAGAAATCCTAGAGGTGGTATAGCAGCAATACAGCGGTGGAATAGGAGCAGTATAGCAGAAATATAGCAGCATAGAGTGGTATAGCAGTGGTATATAGCTATAGTATAGCAGTGGTATATAGCTGTAGTATAGCAGTGGTATATAGATGTAGTATAGCAGTGGTATATAGATGTAGTATAGCAGTGGTACATAGCTGTAGTATAGCAGTGGTATATAGATGTAGTATAGCAGAGGTATATAGCTGTAGTATAGCAGTGGTATATAGCTGCAGTATAGCAGTGGTATATAGCTGTAGTATAGCAGTGGTATATAGCTATAGTATAGCAGTGGTATATAGCTGTAGTATAGCAGAGGTATATAGCTATAGTATAGCAGTGGTATATAGATGTAGTATAGCAGTGGTATATAGCTGTAGTATAGCAGTAGTATATAGCTATAGTATAGCAGTGGTATATAGATGTAGTATAGCAGTGGTACATAGCTGTAGTATAGCAGTGGTATATAGCTGTAGTATAGCAGAGGTATATAGCTATAGTATAGCAGTAGTATATAGCTGTAGTACAGCAGTGGTATATAGCTGTAGTATAGCAGAGGTATATAGCTGTAGTATAGCAGAGGTATATAGCTGTAGTTTAGCAGAGGTATATAGCTGTAGTATAGCAGAGGTATATAGCTGTAGTATAGCAGAGGTATATAGCTATAGTATAGCAGTGGTATATAGCTGTAGTATAGCAGAGGTATATAGCTATAGTATAGCAGTAGTGTATAGCTGTAGTATAGCAGTGGTATATAGCTGTAGTATAACAGAGGTATATAGCTGTAGTATAGCAGTAGTGTATAGCTGTAGTATAGCAGTGGTATATAGCTGTAGTATAGCAGAGGTATATAGCTATAGTATAGCAGTAGTGTATAGCTGTAGTATAGCAGTGGTATATAGCTGTAGTATAGCAGTGGTACAGCAGTGGCACTTCCTGAGGAAGCAGACAGAGCCCTCCCTGTGAGGGCCCGGCTGACCCCTGACCCCTGACCCCTGACCTGTTGTCGCCGGTGATGCAGGCGGCGCAGGTGCCCGTGGGCTCCTCGCTCTGCTCGTAGTAACGCGCGTCCACGTGCGCTTCCTCTGCCTTGCGCTTCAGGATCTCGCCGAACTTGTCCTTGCCGATGCAGCCGAAGAACGTGCCCACCTTGTGCGGCTGCTGGATCATCCACTGGGGGGGGGCGCGCGGGGGGGGGGCGGGGAGAGAAAAGAGCATCCTGGTTAACTTTGTGGTTAACTTGACTCACTGTTGGTTCAAAAAAAACATATTCCCCAATTTTCCAAGGCTAAAAAGGCTATTTTTACTTTGTCTCACAAATAGTGTTGTGCAAGAAGATAAAGGTCAAATCTAAAGGTCAAATCTGCAAACGTTTCCTGCACTGCACACCATGTGTAGTCTCCCGTTTTAAATGGGTCTAAATGATCCATTTAGGGAGCCCTCACTGTTCACATCTCGTCCCGTTTCGGAACGTGAGCAACGCAAATTAAACACCTGCGGTGGAGGCTAACGGGCTAACGGGCTAACGGGAGCGCTAATTCCTGTTCGCGCGACGACCCGAACGACGACAAGCGTCCTGTGACTTTGCCGGGTTTCTGTGGGTTTATTTTTGTTTTTTTTCACAGGGGTGATGATGAAAGGGACGTGTGGAATTCGGAGCGCTCTCGGGCCTAACCCTCGCAGATTTATCTCCGCGCGCGGGACGCCATGTTTGCTTGTTTTACTGCAACCTTGCCTCATAACTGCTGACAGGGCGCCTTTGTGAATGAGACGTCCCCGCTCTCAGCGATGACCCGCACACGCAGGAAATTAATCATTTCCCACAACAACCGAGTTCCGTCTCCGCGTGGGAGGAAGAGGGATGGGGTTTTTTTTTTTTTTTTATAAAAAAAAAAAAAAAAAAAAAAGATCATGTTTACACTGCTGGCCCAAGACTTTTTGTTCCACAAAAACAGATTGGGGGTGGGGGGGGGGGGAGTACATGCACAATAACTCACTCCCCTGTGTGGAGGGAGCTCCAGCAGAATCACCTTGTCCAGTGTCCAGAGCACTGGGACAGGACTAATACAGGAAAAACATCGCGTGACAGTTACTGTACGGCCCGCGTCTGTGGAACTGTCCCAGAGGTGTGGATGTAGGGGGGAGGGGTGGTGGGTGTGGACTGTGCGTGGGGGCGGGGGGTAAAGCTGGTGGTGACCGTCACATCTTCGTGTCAGCATGCATCTGCAGATAAATCCAGTGCTCCCATTAGGAGGGGGGTGGGGGGCACACTTTCTCCCCCAGCTCAAGGTCGGCCGGGCGGGGCCCTGTCAGGTGATCTCTTGGCGGCGCCGATGAGCCGGGAAACCAAGGTTACGCGCTGCAGGCGGCGGCTAATGGCGGCACATCCTCCGCGTCGCAGAGCTCAGGTGGGAATACTGCGAGGGACAGGCCGCGCAGCCAATCAGCACGCACGCACGCTCACCGCTCAGCCAATCAGCAGGCACGCTCACCGCTCCCACCGCCAGCTACGCGCAGAGCTGGCCTTGATGCCGCTTTACAGGGTCACCAACAGGAACGCGCACTCGCACACAGACACGCAAACGCTACACACACAATGAACACACGCACACACACTCACTCATATTCCATACATATATAATTAAGAAAGCAAAAACAGGATTTAAATATGAATATTAATGACAACCTCGGCACCGCGATACGTAGCGGCAGCATTAAGCAGCGGGAGAGGCGCAGGGAGATTTGGCCCTCAGGGCGGCCAATGAGAGCACGGTGCAATGGAGGGACAGATTTTTGGAGGTGGACTGATCCCCCCCCCCCCCCCCCCCCCCCCCCCAAATAAAAATTGAAATAAAACAACAGCTCCTTGCGTATTTACTTAAGAGGGTAAAATGTTGCTCCCAAAAGATTATAATCGTCCCAAAACACAACCGTTCCACATTTCGCCAAGGGAGAAGAAAAGATGAAGGAAGGGCATACGTACTGCGAGAGGGGGAGGGGGAGGGAGGAAGGGGCGGGGGGGGGGGGGGGGGTGATGATGAAACACTCTGAAAAATTCACAGAATGTAGAGCACGTCGCCCAGGGCAACGCGATAAGTACACAGTATGCTAAGTGGGGAGCGGGCTCTGGCTCCCGTTCTGTGCGACTTCTATTTATCCGCACGCTCACCGCCCTCCCCCCACCCCCCCGGGGCCGCTGGACAGCCGTTAATTATGACATCACCCGGGGAGGCGACCCAGCATGCACTGCAACGGCAAACAGCTGCCAATCCGCACCGCACGCCACGCCCTCCTCCCAGAGACACCGAAGACTACGCGGGCTGGACGAGGAGCCGACGAAGAGGAGGCAACAAAATGGCCCCCAAACCCCCCCACCCCATTCCCCCTTCCCACCCCACTCCACCCCACCCACCCACCCACACCCCTCGCCCGGCACATTTCAAAACAGCCTTTAAAGTCCTGTGGCTGCCGTCGTCTTTCTCTGCTAGTTATAGACTGAACTGTCACTGGCTGCTTGTTTCTGTCTGAAGAACATTATTATTATTATTATTTTTGTTTGTGTTTTTGCCTTCCTGCAGGACAGACTGAAGGAGACACATGCCTGTGCTGAAAGTTAAAATCTTTTCTGCTCCAATAGCAAGGCCGTAAGACAGAACGGGGAACACCTTTCTCTGGGCAGGCGGTGGGGCGCACACCCCCCAGGGCTCCGTAGCCATGGACGCTTTGGCCCTGTTCTGGAGACGCTAGCCAGGGCGCTCACTGCGTCTCCCACATGCTCGCTAACAATGCAGGAGCGTTTGGTGCCGCAAGACCGTTCTTAAATAAGGACAGCAGTATTCCTGAAGCCGAAAAGCTGTCCTGACCAGCCTGTGTCCTCGGGGTATAAAACATTTCCACGCTAGATGATGGGGGACATTAATTACAGGCTTATCAACCTGGGGGGGAAAAAAAATTCAATTGGGTCTATTTTTAGAGACCTAAAATAGCCACGGCAGAGTGCCACGTCCGAATGAGGCCCGGAACATTCCGTCCTGTTCTTCCGCTCGTGCGGACATCTTCTTCCTCGTTCAGAGTGCAAACTCCCGCATCCAGGAAAAAAAAAAAAATGTATTTACCACAAAAAAAACAACAACAACTAAACATCTGCCCATCGATACCCGTCACGGCAGACACACCATAACAAACCCGGCAGGCGAGGGCGTCCCTTCAGAGAGGACTGACACAGATCAGGCCTGGCAGGCTCTATTAAATCACTCTTTCCTGCAAAGTGGCAGCCATCAGAAAAAAGAAGCAGCGGATTTTTCACTCAATCAGGTAACACACTCACCCCCCCCCCCCCTCCCCCAGCACCCCCACCCCACCCCTTAAACCTGAACATCTGGTCAATAACCGCTATCAGTGCAATTTCATGCACAGTTAGCGATCTGGCGCGTTCTGGGAAGGGGCTCGCGCGAGCTTCAGGGGTGGGCTGCAGGTGACCACCCCCTTACCCCCCCCCCCTCCCCCCCAAAACACCCAGGGGATCCAGGAGCCTGTGTTCTGGGGGGGGGGGGGGGTAAGCCAGCCATCACCGCGGCCCCCTGCCTGGGCTGTTTCTAAGTGAAAGCTCGCCATGGCGACGGGAGGGCGAATGGCTAACGATCGGCGATGACTGGTGGCGCAGAGAGAGAGAGGGGGAGAGAGAGGGGGAAAGGGGGGGGGGAGAGAGAGAGAGAGAGAGGGAAGGAGAGAGGGAGAGAGAGAGGGAGGGAGGGAGAGAGAGAGAGAGAGAGAGGGAGAGAGGGAGAGAGAGCTCCGTATTAATCACAGCTGAGCGCAAACTACAAACAGCAAATACAATAATGCGCATAAACGAATCTCACTGTTAAACGAGCGAGCAAGTGACCTAGCGCTACGCTCTCATTACCGCGAGCGGGCCCAGTTTACAGGCTGGAAGATGGCAAACCCAGCATCGCACGGGGGCATTTCCCACGGGGCACTTCTCCTCCCCCAGGGGCGAAGGCAGCGCTGACATTATTATTATTATTATTATTGGACATGCAGCTGCCAGTCGCACAAGTGATGGAGAGTCTGTGTGAGCTTTGTGTGGCCAAGAGGCCTGTGGGGGGGGGGGGTAGTACAGAGGCGCAGCCCCCCCCTCACCCCTTTGTGACAGACCAAAAGCTGCCGCCAAGTGATGTCAGCGGCTCCACGTTCAGATGGGATGCGGGGACGTGGGGGGGGGCGGGGGAGGGAGGGGGGCAGCAGAATAACCGCAGTCTCCACAGAGCCGGCCAGCGCGATACGCATCAGGTCAGGTGACCTAACGCCGCGCGGGCTCCTGATGTTCAAGCAGCTGAAAGAATGTTCCGGGCATTATCGCCTCCCCCCCGATAGCGAATCAAAAGGAGGCTCCTGCGGGATCATAATAAAATACCCGGCGAATCTCCCAGCTGCATCTCCGCGCCGTGCACACAGGAGGGCTTGTGTGGACCGTCTCCAGGCGCCAGGGGTTATCTCGAAAGGAAACACCCCCTTTTTTTTTTTTTGTTGTTGCTCACTTGTAAAACATACTTGTCGTGATTTCTCTTTTTTTCTTTTCTTTTTTTTTGTGAGGGAATGAATTATTTACAGGATGAACACGGTGATGCTGTCTAAAGCCGAATCTGATCTCGGTATCTATGGCCCTCGGAAGGGGGGGAGGAAGGGGGGGGGGCTTTTCACAACGCCGAGTGACATCACCCCACCCCGCCGAGGCTCATAAAACGAGCGGTTCCCACGCCAGGGGGGCACCCCCAGACTGAACGGATTATTCGGCCGGACACAGGATGACCTCTGACCTTCTGCGCTATGAGGAAGAGCTGCAGACACAGGCGGAAACACACGCTCGCTAGAGGCAAACAAGACAGGCCAGAGGTGTGAGCAATGTGATATAACCATGAGTACCACACAGGGACTCCATTTAACGAATTTTTATTTAGCATCACGTTCTTCTTCACACACGCAACGTGCGCACAAGTTCACTTTGGCGATAAGCAGCTTCTCGCTGGCAGTGACCTTTTTATCAAGTTACCGGTTTTAAAATGGGCAGAGGGCGCTTCTCCCCTTACAGGGCGCATCTGTGTAAGAGTAGCCTGCTCTCAGATCCGCTGGGTACTGCACAGGTAAGCAAAATAAAGCCCTTAACCTCTGTATGACCCTGAGACGGAAGCAGTGCAGCTAGCCCCGGCGGCTAGGCTAAGAGGCAGACGATAGCGACAGCGAAAGGAGAATAAGGGAACGTTATGCTGAGCATCACAAACCTGATCAGTGTTAGCAGATAATAGAAGTGGATCTCTGTGACTGTAATGGCACAATTGCATAGTTTAAGGGTGCAATAGAGCATGACAAGCTAATGTTCCCATGGTTATTGTATAATTATAATGCGTTTTCAATGACTGTACAGTCTTCTGCATGTTTCCAGTCACACAGTATATCCTAAATGAGAAGGCTGAGAAACACAAGTTTAAAAAAACAAAAAAAACATAAGTCTTTGCTTTCAGATGGATTTCAGACATCTGCAGATGGTGGACAGACAGCTGTCTACATCATAGAACAACGGCTCCAGTGTGTTGGTAAGAGGGGGGAGGGGTTGTGATTTATAGGTCTGATAAGCTTCCGGATTCCTTCGGCTGGTACCAAACGCGCGCGGGAGTCGCGTTTCATAATCTCCATAAACGTTGCGCGATAAATTACACTCCCGCGCGCACATGAAAACGGGGGGCTATTATGACATCATAAAGAACCCTCATGGCATCAACTGCTTAAGCAGATAATGGCGCGCAGATGCGCACTCGCGAGGATTTAACGGCTCTCTCTCTCTCTCCAAAAGACGCGCAATAAGTGACAGTGAACAGCGGCACTTCAGCACCACGGAACCTTCTTCTATTCGCGGCGTCAGCAGCAAATCATCAGGCTAACGGTTTCAGCCGAACGAAAATATGAAATATTAAACGCTGGCAGTGCACTCAAGAAAGTCGCCACCTTAAATAATTGCACCACAAATGTGTGCTAAATAAAACTATTAATCGCTGTGCAAACAAACAGCCCTTCCGCCGTTTCCCTGTACAAACAGTGTTGAGCAGCGGCAGATGATGTCTTAGATGGAGAACGAGTCGAGAGCCGCATTTTCACGGGGGAAAGACATCATGTAACAGCGGACACACTCAAAAATCCGAAAGGGCGGAGGGGCTAGTTCCTTTTTTCCCCATTTCTCAGAAATACCTACAGACCACGCCGAACAGTTCTGTAATTTTTTGCAAGATCAAACCGCAGAACGGCACAAAGAGGAAATATAAAAATTCACAGCATTGTAGTGTAATTTTCAGCAAAGGTCACTGGTATATGAATGTGTGGGGACGCTTACAGTAAGCATTCATGCCACGCATATATTTCAGCCCAACTTGTGTCATAAGGCACATTAATCCAGGAAAGGCACTGTATATAGCCTGAACACACACACTCACACTTTTTTTTGGCGTTTGTGGTGGTAACTTATTTAGTTACATATGTAAAAGCATGTAAATGCTTTTATTGGACACACTTCTCCTTATGAAGACAAAGTGTTGCCTGACTCAGACCTTTGCATTATCTGTAAGCGCAACAGCATCCAAACCATTCCGACAGGTGTTAACCAATGGCAGGCCAGGGGTGGGTTGGGGGGGCGTGGGGTAAAAGAACTGTACACCATGTCTTTATACCATGTCCTTAAGCTGGGGGTTTGAGAGTAGAGATTGTATATCCATACTTACTCACAAACATCTCATCATATAAATCCAAGTAAGTCAAGTAGCCTATACAACGTCAATCACTTCACCACAGCGTTCCAATGGCCTGCAATGCCTACATCACTTGAGTATTGCCTAAATGCCACAAGTCTCCCAATAACCGTGCTTTCCATGACTTGGTGCTGCGTAGTGTATGAATTCAGGCTGAAGTGTGGAAAATACTGCTAGGCTTTTAAGTGCCTCGCTGGAACAAAAGAAAGCCAAAGAACCGGCACAGATGTACATCTGTGTACATAAAGACGTCTTTGAAACGTCTCGCTCGTCTGCCAAGTGCTACACCTCGCACGCCAAATATCCCCAATAACCGAGCCTCACAGCACTGAGACACAGCAGAACATTAGCAGGGGTCAAACCCTGGACTTCACACACACCGCAGTTAAATCCAGTTCGAATGCGAAACGCGAGCGATACTCGGTAACGCACGGTGGTGGTGAGGGCCAAGAGTAGCCGCCCTCCAGCCAAGCGCCGTATCGGGTTCCGTGTGGAGAGCTACACGTGACACACATTTCACTCTGGAAAAAACCACATTCAAACAATTCAATTATCCGCCCGTCTCGGGCCCTGAGCTGATTTACTGCGCTGAGTCACTCTGAGGAAATCTGGACGCAGCGTCCAAGAGGAACAGAGGCCCGCTCAGTCCTGCGTTATAAAAACATTCTTTGGGCCGCTAAATTCTCCCAGATTGTGTGTTCGTTTCCATTTTAAAAAAAAAAAAAGAAAAAAAAGAAAAAAAGAAACCATCTATCCAGAGGTGGGATCCAGGCATTGACAGAATTCCCAAGACCAAGTTATGAAAAGGATGCTCTTGGATAGAGAAAGCTTTCCCCCGTGAGGTAAACGCAAACAAATTAGCGTTCCGCGTCCGTGGATCCTCGCCCCTGCTGGCTTTGGCAGGGCAGGCGGGGCGGGGCGGGGCTCGATAAACACAACAGACCGTCCTGTTCTGAGGCGGGGGTGTGGGAGGGGCTCCACCGTGCCCACCTGACCAGCGAGAGCCCTCACAATGTTGTCTTTTTCGACTCTCGGAGACTGGCGCACAGTGTTGCCCAGTCACAGAACGGACAACCACACCAGTGTGGCTCTGACGCGCAGGAAACGACTTTGTGCTCGGCAGAGCCATCGAGAGAGACGTTAAAATAGCTCTCTTCCTCCTCCTCCTCCTCCTCCTCCTCTTCCTCCCTGCCGAACTCAGCGAAACGCATATCCTGACGCCACCCTTTTAAAATAAAATACGTTATTCTTAAAATTTTACACAAAAGCCAACGGCTATAAGCTTTGGCGAAAATGTGGCTTTCATACGAAGTATCGCTCTGCGAGTGAAATATTTATCAAAAAAGACCCATCACTCTCCTTGTAGCCTAAGACTTCTGATCAGTTAGTAAATTAATCAAAATAATAACAATCACAGAGGGGCTCTTTTTTATTTAAAATTTTTTTTTTTTTTTTTTGGAAAACACAAAAGCTGCCGTTATCTAAAATCTTCCTGCTGTGGCTCATTTCCTTCAAATGGAAACGTACGGCTTTCGTCCAGAAAAAAAAGAGAGAGAGGGTCTTACGGCTTTAATCCACAGTAATTACACGATGATACAAGTCCTTGTACTTCCAGGAAGTGCATTCAATTGCAATAAAATGTCAAAGCCTTGGACAAGCCTCTCAGCACGCTGTTATGTCACCTTTCCTACTCCCCTGACACCAATTAATTATTCTCAAACAACTCGCCTCAAGCCCAGCTTTTAATTTGCCCCCCCCTACCCCACCCCACCCCCCCAGTCCATTTCAGACACTGCTTTTCACCGGCCTATGACAAAATCACACAATTTTTTTTTTTTTACATAATCTTGTCCAAACATGCGATTTAGTGTTGGAAATTTTATATATATATATATTTTTAATGGGAATAATTTTTTTCAACAAACAAAGAAAAGGAAAAAGAGAAAGTAAAGTTGAACATGTGTAACCGGCGGATTAGCTGGTCTCACGGAAATCGCCGTTACTGCACACGGGGGTGATCCGGTTAGAGAGGAGAGCACGGCGGACATTAATCAGTGCGTTCCGCTGGAATTTAAAACCGGGGCCTCCATTGAGAAAAGCAATTACAGAATTCATGCGCGGGAAGCGGGGCGAGCTCTTCCGCACCCCTCTCTGACGGTCTGATTATGGGATGGCGGCGTTAAACGCAGGCCCTTCTAATCCTCGCGGAATTCCTGCTCCCACCCCCACGAATATCAGCTGCCGGTTTGTGCAGGATTACCGCGTTAATGATGAGAAATCCCCCCGTTCCCCCCCCCGCCCCCCGTTCCCCCTGTTCTTTCTTAAGAGTCTGTCAGAGAAACAGAGAAGCAGCTGCCAGCCACAGGAATTCTAAACTGCAGCACCAGCGACACGGGCCTGGCACAAGGAAGTCACTCCCACTTTGCAAAAAAAAAACAGGTTTCACTCTGGTGCAAGGCCAAATGGAAGCTTTCCAAAGCAGAGTTTACAGAAAGAGTGTCGGTGATCATTCCTCTGCAATAAAAACAAAAACAATTAAACATCTGATTAACCTTTAGGCATTAGCCTGAAGGTATGACTTTTAAAAAAAGTACTATTACGCAATGCCAAATCTTTACTTTCAAAACAAAGAATTGAATATGCAAGGTCTAAAAGTATACTGTATATAATGATCAGAGATTCATTACTGTTACTGTTTGAAGACAATGCCTATTGAAAAATATCACTTGAAATGGAAAATATTCTGTCAAACTTTTCTGTAATATCAAGCATCTTCATATTAGTTGCATCTTTGCATTTTTGTTTTATTTGTACAGGATTGTCTACTTGAGTAAAACAACTGCAAAAACCATTACGAACCGCCAACAGCCAAGGAATCTGCCACGGTTCCAGACATTGTGTTATAACAGCACATTAAGTAGTTATAAGCAGTTATAACCTGGGAAATAAGCAAATGTGCAATTGAAAACAGCAGACTGGGCATAAATCTGCAATCCATTAATAGTATTCTTCTTGTATTCTTCTTCTTCTAATAATAATAATAATGATAATAATAATAATAATCTATAAAGCGCCATGAAATCTTGCAGGGCAGCATATGCATTTAGTGACTGGTGTGATAAATCACCAAGTGCCACTGAGCGGATTCTCTTTAATTAGGGGCTTAAGTGGTGAATCGGCCTCGACAGGAAGCGGAGACGCGGCGTGTAAACTAACCCCATTGCTCTGCGGAGACGCAGCTCTTCCCAGAGTGCCGTTCTCCTGTTTACCCCCCCCCCCCCCCCCCGCGTTTGTTTCTGTGGCAACACACCGACTGCAGGGGACGGCTCGGTAACAAACCCCCCCGGCTGCTCTCCCGCGCTCTCGGCTGAAGAGCCCGTCAGGCGGATTCCGCCTTTTGTTGTCGAGCGTGGAGGAGATCGAGCACAACGTGTCCCAGTTAATGCTGCGCCCCATCTGCCCGAGCGTAATTAGACAATTATGCCGGGAAGGATCCGTCATTAGTTCCTTTGTGGTGGGCAATTTCACAACACAAAGAGAACCGTTTCATTTTCTGCACAGATTTCTGCCCGTCACCCTGGCACCAGCGATTCGTCTGGTATTTGATATGACAGTGGAGAAAACAAGACGAAGGAGGGAGAGGAAAAAAAAAAAAAATCCACGGCAGCGACGCTCATTTCGTTTTTCGACAAAAGCCAGCGGGTCGTCCGAGTCAGTTGTTGCGCCGTTGCAAACATGAACTTCGAACAAAGGCCGGTATATTGCTTTGAACACATTGGATTAGGACGGAAAATGTAATTACATCCAGCCAGTTGCCTAAAGTCCCCCTTCTTTCAGAGAGTATTCGTTGCTCCGGCCTGTCACAAACAACCCGTCAAAACAAAGGTTACAAGAAACCATGACTGCACACACGTCTGTGGAGAAAAGTCACCCTGGAAGTATGAGTAATCGTTTCCGTGATGCACATCTGTCGGTCTTGCAAGGTGGCCAGCGATGGCCTCACCGGCTTGCCGCCCGGCTCCCCGCTGGCCAAGCCCAGGGGGCAAAGCAAGGCAATGTAACCATGGCAACTGACCCGACGAGTCCTTCTGAACTCTGCCTGAACTTCACAAGGTTGAGTGAAGAGCGGGAAAATCAAACCGATCTAAAATGTGGCCGGAAAGAAAACAGAATGCAAAGCGGGGTGGTGGAGTGGGGGGGGGTGGGGGCGGATGGAAATGTTTATGACGATAATTATTCCAAGTTTCGCGCACACACACGGGAATATTAACAAATGGATTATGTACATTTCTCCCGATAACCGATGCGCTCGGACCAGCACGTGTGATTAAGCGCGTGGAAATCCAGCAACGCGCTCGCGAACGCAGCCGCGGGCGCCCGACTCAGCAGCTCACGGTTTGAGAGACGCGCGCTGAGAGGCTTCGCTTCGCAAAACAAATCTGTCAGCCGAACGCTTGCGTCTCCGAGCGCGAGCTAGCCAGGCATGAATTCAAACGCCGAGGACACGCGGTGGAAAAATAACCGTAGTAAAAACCGGCGGTAATTAATAAAAAATATCACCGCAGGAACATTAATGATCCAATTAAGGTGCGGCCTGATTAATCGCAGAGGAGGTCACAGATCAAAACAAAATGTCGACACGGACCACTTGGCGCGGAGGAGAAAGACGTGAGGCGAAAACGCAGCTTTGAAACTTCACAGTCAGTGTGACGGCTTTTTTTACTTTTTTTTTTATACGAGATGAAGCTGTACTGGACACGCTGTGCTTCTCCGCGCTGCTGAAATTGGACTCTGAAAAGAGAGGGAGAACACGCTGTACCCGGGCAGTATGCAGTATGCAGTGTGCAGTGTGCAGTATGGAGGCCGGAGGATTCTATTACGAGTCAAAGCCCTTAAGCCTCACCTGCCAAACAGTGAACACAAGGTCGTAATCTAAGCGCTCCAGGTGAGCACAGGGAAGTGCAGGTATCGCTGACTCCGGCTGGCAGGGGTCACCTGGCTGTGCTACACACCACTGCCATTAACACCAGCTACACGCCGCCCCCTGCGGCGCCTGTGGTCTGCTTCGGGATACGTCCTGAAGCGCGTTCTGACGAGCGCGATATGAAAATAAAACTCCGAAAACACCGACTGGCCGACGCCGTCGCGCCCGCAGGAGGGCGGGAAAACCCGCGATGCCCCTCGCGCGGCGGGCAGCGAGCTGCGGGCGGTAAACTCTACCCAGCGGCGCACCGTAACCCAACGCCCGTGAGGGCGGGGCATCGGACACAGGAGCGGGGCGCCAGGAAACGGGGGAGTCGTCTCCGGTGAACTTATGACGCAGTTCAGACTGGGGGGGTGGGGGGTTTTGCGGGGGGGTTATGTGGTTTCATAACAGGAGTCACGCCGGCATTAAACACGACGACATCGTTCGTCTGAACACGGTTAACGTCGTCTTCAACGTGAAAATACAAAAAATAATAAAAAGCCGACTCTCTCTCAACGGTCAAATCCCAGCGGGCAGAAAAGGAGCCTTATAATCCTCCTCCTTAGCAGATTACCCCGTTCAGCGCACGGCTCTGTTTCAGCCTGAGGAAGGCCCCTCGTCATCCTCCCAGGGCTGCAGGCTCAGTGACTGTAATCCAGCAGGTTTACAAACATCCATCAACACTGGAGCCTTCCCAGAAAGCAAAACGTTCAGTCTCACCAACAATGGCCATTATACAATTACCAGGCTTACAGGATTTACATCATAAAACAGCGTTTAATGGCGTGGATGATTACTGTGCTCTTATAACCATCTCATATAACCACCAAGTAGGTGCTGCTACTGTTAACGCAACAGGTAGCGATCCCTCCCTGGGAACTGGTCTCAACTGGATTTGATCAGTGATTTAGCTATGTGTTAATCACTTACACATATGCTAATTTTGCCTCACTCATCACAGCCTTCAACTCGCAAAATTTAATTTTGAATTATGCAGAGACCTTTGGGCTGCACATTTGTTTTAGGACAATAAAGCACAACCTGGTTTCGAAAACCGTAAACATACTTTGAATAGGAAACTAAGCGTTGAAAGACGGTAATTATGAAACTGTTGATGATTAGAAGCTTGATCAAGTGCAGCGATACACACAAGGGACAAAGGTATTTGAACAGTGAATAGCCACCCAAAAAAATTAACTGCAATCATCCACAAAGGAAAACACATTTAACTCGAGCTCTTGCTGGAGCACTACAATGATTAAAGACTTAAGACTAAACCCACCCAGCTCTGGTGGTCCACTGAGTACCTAAGAGGCTTGCTTTTCACTTCATTTCCATCACAAGAGAATCAAGTACACGTCTCATTTCGAGTTGCCTCTTGAAACCCAAAACCCAAACGATGCAGCTCACACACACACACACACACACACAGCGGCACTGTGCATATTTCAGTAGAATCAATATCTTTAGCTTGTCACAGAACTCCAAGCTCTGTGAGTTTAAACACAGATTTTTTTTGCTTGTTTAGGTATAGACGAGCGGACCTCTCTCTCTCTCACTCTCTCTCTCGTCCTCAGTTCTTACGTAGCCCACACTAAAGCCGGCTCTCTGATCAGTCCTGAGAAAGCGAGAGCTGCTCGGGGATCGCTTTACAATTCTCAGGGGCTCGTATAACCCGATGGTGAACCGATCCCCCTCTCTCTCTCCCTCTCTCTCTCTCTCTCGCTCGCTCCCCAGTATTGGGTTAGGAGAGTGTGAAGGAGTCCGTTGGGACTGTGGTTGGATATCAACATCTTTTCGCCTCTGTTGGTACAGCTGAGCGGGGCTGTTTGACTTGATTAGTCTTTTAGCCGGCCGGCCCCTCCAGACGTGGGTATCAGCGTATCAGAAGAGTGCTCCCCGCGAAAGCCTCGAGGTGTAGCCCATTAGCCCGAGCGGCAGGACGGTAAGGTAATAGGATTTGCTCCCGATCGGGAACCCCGGCCATTTCCCGCTGGCGGCTACAGGCCGGAGCACAAAAATAAATGTTCCTTTATTCAACACGATTAAGGCCCCCTGCCCCCCCGCCCCCGCCCCCGCCCCACCACCACCACCCAGCCTGACCCCACCCCCCCGCCCTCTCCTTGTTGGGCTGTCTGTTATTACACCTAACACCGAAGCTCTTTTTTTAAAAATCCCTCCCTCCTTTCTTTCTTTCTTTCTTTCTTGCTCTGTGGTGGTATACGGCAGGAAAGTGAAAGGTCGGCACTTTTTGTCTGAAGGACCCATTTATTCAGGTGTAAATGAAACTTGCCTGGTAAGCAGAGGCCACGCGGACGTCGCCTGAATGGAGGGGGGGTTTTAGATTAATAAACCCCCCGTACGGACGGCCGCGCCGCTCACTGTACGGGTGATTATTAACCGAACGACGGCCTGGAGAGTTCAGTAATGCATTCCCGTTCCCCCAGCAGCACCTCCCAGCCTCGCGCTGGAGAACGAGAGATAATGAAGTTAGGGGTCCAGAAATAAGGATGTTTCAACAGCCCGACCTTTCAACCGCGAGCTTAGCTACGGTCACGGTCAATTATGGCAGCGCTAATGCCTGCAGAATGAGAGTCAGTGGTCCCGTGCACCTCTGCTACTAATATCAATTAGGACCGAAGGCATCCCTGCCTGCTGCGATTGGCTCAACACTGCAGCCGCTGGCTGTGCATTCAGGACGAGTGTTTTTAAACGCGTTTCGCGACAAACCGTCTGAAAAGCTTTTTCTCTCGCGCGACGTGCCAATACATATTTATGTTCAAATCCGTCTGGAGGCCGACGTGACACAGGAAGAAGACGAATCTCAGAGGAGACGAATTTCACCGTTTAGGAAATCAGAGGCTAATTTTCTCCCCTGATTGAGGCTGAACATCTTTCTCAGAGCATACAGCCGGGGGCCCAATCAGACGGTACATCTAAAGTCAAAAACAGAGAGAGAGAGTAAGAGAGATTGAGAGAGGGAAAGACAGAGAGAGAGAGAGATATTGACAGTGACACAGAAATGGAGAGAGGCATTGAGAGAGAGAGAGAGAGAGAGAGAGAGAGAGAGACATTGAGAGAGAGAAAGAGAGAGAGAGACTCAACAGTAAAGTTGAGTCACTATGCCATAAACCCTGTGGGAGAGCCTGGAATAATCTGGGCGATGTTAATGATGCAATTTATATGTGAGGGGACTGGTGTTTGGCAGGCTCCACAGCCCCCCGCCCCCCCCCAGCCTTCCCCGCACTCGGGCGAGATTGGGGGGGGGGGGGGCGAGGAGGAGGAGGATGTCAGAGCGGCAGCGAAGAGCGGGCTGCTGACGAGAGAGCCGTTGCTATTAGTGTGTGTGTCTGTCACCAGCAGGGTGCCCCCCCGTACCCCCCCCCAATACGCTCAACACTTCAATTCACACCCTCTCCCACACATCTTTCCATTCTGTCACCGGACCCTGTCCGTCAGAACGGGGGGGGGGGGGGAAGAGCGTGTGGGGGGGGGGGGGGGTTTGCGCTCACGATGGGGGGGGGGGGCGGGGGGACGGGACCTAACTGCAGGCACAGGGAGCACATGCTCAGCTTCCTTATTTACGATGGATACTATCTTTTGATTTGCCGCATAAACCGCGCTGCCAATTACCGTGGACGTTTTTTTATTTATTTTTTTGCAGCAATCTGCTTGCATACTGTAACCATTAGTGCAATAACAAGTGATTACCACAGAGGCTTCTCCACAGAAACATACCGTTTCAGCCATATGTAAATATTATCATGCTAAGGAACACTAATATCAGACTAACATAATTCCAAATGATAGTTCAAGAGGAAATTCTAAGGCTCATTAAACTAGTGACCTGGGGAAGGAGAAAAAAAGAAGGATCTAATTGCTGGCTCTTTGCTATTTTCTTGAAAGCTTTTTAACCCAAATATTTGAAGCTGTTTCTCTTTGTTGCTATGCAACATTTTCACCACAAGTGAAAGCGCGTGTCCAGGAAAAGAAAAAAGAGCACACAAGCAAACCTCAGTGTCTGAGCCATAGTAACCATAGAAAACACACACTCTCAGAATCCTTCTCTTTCTAAAGCATCATCTTGTGGATACATCCATCTTAATTGCAGGGTGGCTTCACCTCTTGAAGTTGCACTTAAACGATTCAAATACACTATAAAAATAATAATTAATATGACGAGGATAATAGCGGATATAATACTGGTTATCGCTTTCTGACACCTTCTCCTCTAAAGGGTGACTTCGTAACAACGTGTGCTAAACAAAACAATAAACCTGCAGAGCTTCCCCAAGGAGGCGGATCAAAGCCTTCAGCGTTCTCCTGCCACCACCCCTCAAACAGACCTCCCCCCCGCCCCCCACATTCTCACAGCCCCTCCAAGTGCAAACTAACATAATTACAGTGAGTAGGATGTGACATTAAATTCTAAAATAAAAACTGAGTGATGGAAAAATGAAATCAAACAACAGCAACGCGTTGATAAACGCTATCGGACCAGCCTGGTTATGACAGGCAGCGTGGCACAGTCGATCGTTTGGTTGGATGCGCCAACACACCAAACTCTGCGATGTGACTGCTCTGAATCCCACATCACCCCCCTCCCCTATTAAGGGCTTTGTATGAGTTTTAGGCCCCAGCAGCAGAGGGGACCAGGCCCTCCAGCCTGGAGCGCAGCGCGGTGGCATGCATACCAAACGCCAGCTCAGAGCCTCTCTCCCTGGTTCCGCTGGCGAGCTCCGCTGGCAGCGCGCAGCGCGCCACACATTTCCCAGAGTTCCCCTTTCAAAAACCGGAGTTCCGCTCGGACTTCACCCGCTGCCCCGGCAACGGTGCGGCCCTGCCGAAAAATAAGGAGGGGCAAGCGGCGAACCCGCTCTGTAGACAATAGATAATATTTTAGGTGTTACTACATGTTGTAATATTTGTATAATATGTAATATTTTAGGTGTTACGCTCATAGTGAGAAGCTCCCACACACTGTTGTGTGACCCAAAATGGACATGCAGTTGTCAAATATGGTTATTGCAAGATGAATTTCTGCACAACTAGTCAGTTTCCATTTGGTAACTGGCGTACTTTTATCATGGTTGTACTTTGGCCTGCCTTTTTTTTTTCTTCTTTTTTTCCATAAAACAGACACTATAAATCTGAGCCCAAAAATGTCAACGCTGACAGACAGAATTTCGCGTAGGGGTGAGACGATGACGCTAATCCATGCGTCCCAAACCGCTAACGCCCCTAAACGCGGGCTGGAGAAGGTTACTGCAGGCGTGTGAAATTCCCGCTCACAAACACGGCTCAGGTACCGCTTCAGCGGTGTGTTTTTCTCGCCCGAGACCCCCCTGGCCCCCCCCCCCGCCCCCACCCACACCCTGATCGCTGCGGAGTGAACAAAGCCAGCGTCTATTTATACCCCTCCCTCTCCGGGCTCTTCTCAGCCTGCAGTTAATCATTAATCACGATCCGCGGGGACGTCGGATCATGTCGGACCCCCCCCGCCCCCCGCCCCCCCGACGATGCTGCGTCTCCTCGCCGTTTGTCACGTCCGCACGCGGCCCGCCGTCCGTAAACACGCACACCGGCTCTGACACACCGCCGTTTCCACGACAACTCCAGGTGTGAATCACCTGCGCGACACTCCGGCTGGTGACGTCATTTTATCTCGGGGTGGCGGGAGAGGGGGGCGGACCCTGAAGGGCAACGCTGAGCGCAGAAATACAGGCCGTGTGTGTGAGTGTGAGTGTGTGTGTGTGTGTGAGAGTGTGTGAGTGTGTGTGTGTATGCGTGTGAGAGTGTGTGTGTGTATGCGTGTCGTGGTTGTGCATGTGTCCGTGCGTACGATAAAACATTGCGGTCTGATACACGGGACACACCACTCATCCAAGTGCAGAAGGAGAGAAAAAAAGTTCTGGCGCTCCGATTCCTCACGCGTACGCTGGAACACCTGGAATGGCGAGGAACACTTGGGAATACTGAGACCGACGGGCTGTTTTTGTTTTCTGCCCCCCCCCCCCCCCCCCCCCCCCCCCATTTTCTCCCCAACGTCCTCCTCTCGGGGCTTAATTGTCCGTGACCCTCCCCAGCTCCGGCCAGGACACACACAAGCCTCGGGCCCGGCGGCCATTTTAAAAACCTGGCAGCGGCTTCGGAGTTCAATTAGCCTCCTCCAAACAAACGAGGGACTCGCCTTAATGGCAGAGCCGTGCTTCCAGTCCTCGGCGCGGTAAAGAGGCGCGGCCCGCCAGGTGCAGCGCTCATAATCGCTAATTAGCGAGATCACTTCGGCCGAACTACAACCGGGCGAGCCGTTCCAGTTTCTTCTGTCACCGAGGGCAACGGAAGCCAAATAAATCATGCATTCCACACATGAAAGCCACCAATTACTCATAATACACAACCTAAACAGACAGCGTGATAATATTTACTGCCCAAAGGACACAGATTTAACCGTTTTATGGGGCAAAGACATGTTTCAAATCTCTTTAAAAATTCAAGGATTTTTTTTGTTGGTTGGTAGGGCATTGACAACGCACAGACATTTTAAAAACAGCCACTAATATTACACTTTTGAAAAAAAAAAAGTAGCAATCGACTCAAAGCCTAAAATAGATGGTCCTCAATTTTCCTTCCTCTCTAAAGAGTAGCAAGCGGGGGAGAATATTTCCTTTTCATTCAGACTGTTAAACAAATGCAAGTGGACTGGAAATGCAGGCCTTTATTTGAAAGAGAGTAAAGTGTAAAGTCAAGCATGAGGTCATGGAACATTTTTTGTCCACAGGGGATATGTTTGTGCCGACAGCGAAGGCAGAGAGGCCAGTTTAAAGTTTCCGTGCGGAACATGATCCGGGGAAGTCCTTTGTGCGCACAGGACAGCAAGGAGATTTTCTACAGAAGTTCCAACAACGCAGCGGACATGTGTTTTCAATAAAGCCCTTTGAGCTTTAACACAATCTCCGAGCTGGGCCCCTCCACATTCACCCGGAGACGCTTTTCTCAGAAGAAAGCTTTAGAAAGGCACAGGCAGGCCTCCGTACCATTAGAGACCTGATCTTACGGGGCTCAGAAAAACAGCCTTCAAAAACAGCCCGCTTCCTGCCCCGCACCACACTCCAAATCTCAGCCCCCTTTAATGCCCTATTTAACCGAACGTGATCCCGTTTTTAAGAGCGATGCTTGACTATCTGTGAGTAACCCAAGTCCTACGCAAGCCCTGGCATTTATGACACAAAGACCGGGTGTTTCTCTACGTGTCGTAAACGAGCTAAACATCCCACAAGCCCCCAGCTGAGAGGCTGCAGTGCTTTCCTGTCCAGATAAAACCACTACATTACAGGGCCCCGGCAGCATGTATAAAACCTCAACTGCCGTCTGCTCAGGCTTCGACCGGCAGCCGTTGAAATGAAGGCAAAAGGTGGAGTAAGAAGCAAAATGCAGCGCGAGACAAAGCTGTTCACTGAGAACTCGGAATTAGAGGGAATTAAACGACATCTTTCCAGAATCTTCCTCAGAGGACAGGATTTTTCTGGGGGGGGGGTAAAAAAAAAACATGTACGAACACCAACAGAGATAAAAACAGAACAACGCTGCGAACGGGAACGTCGTAAAGTCGCAAACGCAGAACATCTCAGAACGCTCCCCTCTGCGGAGAGATCCCGGTAATTATCCCAATCTGCTGGCGCGCCCGAGCGTGCGAGAGCTCCTTTCCTTTTTTTTGGTTTTCTTTGTTTTCCGGGGGACTGTGAGCCGGTCCCGCCTGGGCACAAACAGCCGGGCCCCCCGCGGAGAGCCGCCACGCTCAGCTAGGCCGCAGTAAACCGCTAGCAGCTCCCGCCATCCTGGCGGCCTGGTCACAGATTCGCGGTTTACGAGCTCCAGGCCGCTCTCTCACACTGCATTGGGCTTAAGTGCCCGAAGTCACACAGCGACCGCCATGTTGAATCACTGATCACCGCGCCCTCAGAATCCGCTTCCTCTCAGCGCACGTCACTCGCGCGGTCAGGCTAGGCTAGGTCAAGGTAGCGGTGTGACGAGGTCTAGAGGAGGGAGCCGGGCTGGAGGACCATGTAGCGTGAGAGAGGACATCACACACCGGCAGCAGGGGGCAATGTGGGGAGTGTTGTTGACTACAAAGTGTGTGTGTGTGCGCGCGTGTGTGTGTGTGTGTGTGTGTGTGTGTGTGGAGGGGGCTGAAAATAACCCGTTTGTGGGGAGCACTGTACACCCCAGAGGGCTGACAGTTAACCAGTAGTAGAATCCACCTGACACAACATAAGAAAGACAACAGCAAACCTGGGTGTCGTGAAAAAAAAATTTGCACTATTTTTTTTTCCCCCCCAACTGTGTGCGCAAAGAAAAAGGACAGTAGTGCTGCACCCCTGGCGGAGCGGTAGAAATTACATCACAAGGCGGCCCTTGGCTGATGCAGGGACGCCGCTCGCCGTACATCACACGCCTCGGACGAGGGGCTCGGAGAGGGACGCCGCTCTAAACGGTGAATAAATATGCACGGGACCCTCCGGCCTCGTCCCGCCCTCCAATCACACGCCTGGGACCGCTCCACGCTTCACACGCCTGGGACCGCTCCACGCTTCGCACACCGGGGGCTACGGGTCGCCTTCACAGCCGAAACGTTCATTTCACCTTTCAATAGACAGAGGACGACAGAGAGAGAGAAAAAAAAACACGACCCTTTGAAATTCCCATCGCCTGGAAGGAAACATGTCCGTGTGTAAAGCGTTCCGTTCTTCTCCTCTGAGGGAAGAGAGGACAGATCCTCAAGAGCAAGACATCGATCCACATCCCCCGCCCCCCCCTGGAGCTTCCGGCACCCCCCCCCCCCATCCCCCCCGTCCGGGGTGAACCTGCGCCGGTGTGACAGTCTAATTTATGCGGCCGGCCCCTTTGATGTGCATTCACACGGCGGCGCGTATCATCGCGTTTGAAGGTTCCCGTTTCCCCCACAATGCCGTGCGGTTTGAAGTTCCTCCGCCGCTGCCAGGTGCTGAGATGAGATAATCTCAGAGCCAGTTACGCGGGACGCATTTTTCACAGCGGGGGGCACCTGACGGCGAGGCCTAAAAAGAAAAGGGACACGCTCCCCAAGCAGAGGGCCTGAGACCGTCAGTGGGAGGGTCGAGAGCCGTCCGCCAGGAGAGCGCCGCTTCCTCCTCTCCCAGAATGCACCTGTCCCCAAACCCCACAGGGTCCAGTGGCAAACGGCTAAAATAATGCTAAATGTAACGGGTTTGGTCTCCAGCACGTCTGGGTTTCAGTGTTTCGGGTCCGTCACGTTCCCCTCGCCCGATTCGTGCTTCGGAAGACGCACGTTCATAAACGCGGGCAAGCCGGAGAGCAGCTGGAGGCGTGTCTTTATTTCACAAGGGAGCCAAATTAAGTTTGTGCCATTTATCTGAACATCTTTTAAAACATTCCTTTCTCAGGTCTGCATCTCAAGTGAGGACGGAGACCAAGCTGAACTCACAGCTCAACCCAACCGGAAGGATTTGGAAATATTTACCCCCTCCACATTTTGTCACCCTGCTTTCAAAGGGGATAATCATACCAGATCCCCCCCCCCCCCCACAAGCGCTCCGAATACCTCACCAGGTTCCAATAAATGCTGCTGTTATATGTACTCTGAATGTCTCGAAATCATTAAATTATGAGGCAAGCAAAATAACAAAAAACTAAAAAAAAAAAAAAAACTAAACTTAAAATCTCAATGCTCCTGCTGTAAAAAAAAAAAAGAGTTCTTTTGAGGGGGAGTTTATGTAAATGTTTCTGGCCTTCATAATAAAAGATCATCTGCACTGAGCTCCTATCTCTGCACTGAGCTCCTCTCTCTGCACTGAGCTCCTCTCTCTGCACTGAGCTCCTATCTCTGCACTGAGCTCGTATCTCTGCACTGAGCTCGTATCTCTGCACTGAGCTCGTATCTCTGCACTGAGCTCGTATCTCTGCACTGAGCTCGTATCTCTGCACTGAGCTCGTATCTCTGCACTGAGCTCCTATCTCTGCACTGAGCTCGTATCTGTGCACTGAGCTCCTATCTCTGCACTGAGCTCCTCTCTCTGCACTGAGCTCGTATCTCTGCACTGAGCTCGTATCTCTGCACTGAGCTCGTATCTCTGCATCTCTCTGAGGAGGCTGTTTACGGGCTCTCCGTGGAGCGTGGAGAACCCGGCCGCCCCGGGGGGGCCCGTTCCCCAATCGCCACGCTCGCGCACGGGAGGAGAACGCTTTCACCCGCCATCGTCCTGTCAATCGGCACAAAGGCTCCGCCCCCACAGCCTCTCCGCCCCTTATGGACGGCGAATCGAACGCGCGGCGCATTTGCATACTTAACAGCCGTGGACGGCGTCTACAGAGGGTTCCGCAGCCGTGAAATAAGCCCTTTACAATTCAGCCTGCACGCCGCGTCTTAATAAACCCCTCACCAGAACCCCGCCCGCTCTCCGCAGCGCACATCAGCGTCTGTTTTGATACGATTGGTTTTGATATGTTATTCATGTGCGCAGGAAGCTCCTCCGAACTGCCGTTTGATACGCCTAAAGAAATGAAGGCCAACGGCGTTGACATTGCGAGTGTTTGTGAAAATCCTTCATTATTTTTGCATGGGGGGTAAATAAGACGGTTTTTGTAGTTGGTAGTTCCACCCCGAATGAGTCTTACTCTTCATTCTCACCCCCACCCCCCCCCCCCATAAAATCACAAAGCGGGGTACACCTGGGCGATCTTTACGGAGTTCTGGGTGGAGCCTCCAGCATGGTATTCTACTTTGGACTTCTTGGCGATTTCGTCAAACCTAAAAGAAGAAAAAAAAAGAAAAGGGGGGGGAGAGAGAGAGAGAGAGAGAGAGAGGGGGAGGAGAGAGAGAGAGAGCGTCAGAGGCTGCAGGAAAGAAGCAGACACTGGAAGGCTAACCGCAGGCAACTTTAAGTGTTTGTAAACAGGAAGCGTGAAGCTGGGCCTCAGTGTCTCCACTGAAGACTACACTGCCTGTGTTTGCTGAGTTTTTAATAGCATGCACTGAACCAACACACTGTTCAGTTTCACTCTCTAACTCGCACTCACTCACTCACTCACTCACTCACTCACTCACTCACTCACTCACTCACTCACTCACTCACTCACTCACTCACTCACTCACTCACTCTCTCACTCTCTCACTCTCTCACTCTCTCACTCTCTCAGCACGCGTGTGTTCCAGAGACACGGGTGCGTTGGGTTTCCTGCGCAGCCGTGTGTTCCAGAGACGCGGGTGTGTTTGGTTTCCTGCGCCTGAACGCCCGTAACTTCAGGGTTACGCAACGTGCCCAGCGACAGAGGAGGAGGAAACCCGACGTCAGCCACGCACTTCAGAAAGGAAGCAATAACTCCGGAGGGTACAGCTCGGCCTCAGGCAGCGCAACACAATGAGCGCTTCCGGAGGGGCCTTCTGGGAAACCCAGCCGGGAGAGCTGGTGCAAGAGGACAGAGTAAAGACCTCCGGAGGGGGCGGGGACACACACATATTTTCAAATGTAAAAAATAAAATAAAATAAAAATCAGGAAATAGCAGTGAGTCTGAAGTGAACATGCCCTGTAACCTCCTCCCCCCCCCGGCCCCCCCCCCCCAGTCCTCTTATCAGGGCTCATCCTGAAAGAGACACAGTAGCCGTATCGACGGCTTCCTGCGCTGGCCACCTCCGGGTCAATGCAGCTTAGCCAGCAGGAGGTCAGATGGAGCGTTCAGATCCGTTTCTGCGCCCGCTTCGAGGACCGAAGGCCAGTCTGGGGCCCGCACTTCATTAGCGAGGGCCCGAAAAGGGCCGCGATACCCATCTGCTCACCCGAGGCCGGCGGAACGAAACCCTGACAGCACACAGCCAGCCGGCTGAGAGGAGGCCCGGTGGAGAGGGCCGATGGGTATGCAGATTTAAAGGCTGTAAACAGAGTGCATTCGGCCTGCGTCTGAGTGAGTCTGAAAGGGTGCAGTGATCTACAAGGGGGGGGGGGGGGGGGGGGCAGTGAGATGATCAGGTATGGGGGGGGGGGCCAGTGAGATGATCGGGTCTGGGGGGGGGGGGGGGCAGTGAGATGATCGGGTCTGGGGGGGGGAGGCAGTGAGAGGACCGGGATCTGACACAAGCGTCTGAAAAGCTTGAGGACAGGAAGTGGAGGGACGTGCCCTGCGGCTCGACTGTACGGACCGCCTCTTTTGCGGGAGGACAGGATGTGAAGCCTCACAGCGGGGGGGGGGGGCAAGGGGAGCGAGAGCAGAGCCTGGGAACGGCATGTCAACTTCCTCAGTGGCAGAGACACCTAACCAAGAGCTCCACCACAAACCACATTCATGCACTCTCACACACACATATACACACACACCCACGTATACACAAACACACACACACACTCACACATACCCATGCATACACACGCAGACAAACACATTCACACATACACACATATACCCATGCATACACACACACACACACACACACATATGCACAAACACACACACCTGTCTGCTTTCAACAGCACAACAGGTTCCATATATACTGCACCACACAGCAAACAAACTTGTGATATATGGACGCTGAATTTTCAAACGTACACCTACAAATAATTTTAATCACCAAAAACAGACACACACAGACAAAATATTTAGACACATACAGAAATACACATTCATATACACAAAACAAATATGGGCATACACACCAAAAACATGTCCATTACCGGTCTGTTGCTTCACATCACATATATCACAAACCCTTATACGCAGCAGGACTTTCACATTTATATTTAGCAGAAGCAATTATTATACACAACTGCCTAAATATGACCTTAAACGCTTGCTATCATGTTAGCTTCCATCCTCCTTCGTGAATGGAAGCACTGTTGGCCTCCTCAGACCACGGGACCTTCACAAACACACACACACACACACACACAGGCACTGGCAGCTGTGGGCCTAAAACGTGTTTACACACCCATGAGGTAATCTCTTAAATTTTTTTGTTAAACAGTTAACGGAAATTTATTTTTAAAGAGGAAAAAAATAAATTTTAGCAGAGGGGAGAGGAGGCAGTGTTTATTGACATAGCCCAGTAGCACACAGCCGCGATGTAGGTCATCAGATTGAGTTAGCGGCACAAACCTTTTGAAATTATAAAAAAAAAAAAAAAACAACAGAAAAACCACCTCAGCTATATTTTCAGCTTACATTTTTACCGAAATCAAATATTAATTGGACGCACCTTTCCTACATACCTCAAACAATATACAGACTACCTGCATAACTCATTGCTATAAAAACAGTCTATATAGTTTTACGCTTTACTGGCCGTAAAACTAATTGGGCGGTGGACTCTTTATGCACAGTGAAAATGCTTCTTTTTTAAAGTCACTTCATATAACATAAGCACACAGTATTTTAGTAAGTAAGAACACTGTTATGACAGCCTGGGTCTTTAACATCTCAGCTGGTCTGCATACATTTCGCACAACTGAAAAAGGACCAAAAAAGTTAAAACAAACCAAGAGGCCCTTTACCCTAAAACTGTCGACTCTCCAGTCCCGAAAATTAATAAAAGCTGGCTCACAGACCACTATCCGGAGACGAGAGGGGATGCCATTTAAAAGTAAAATCTCTGTTTCTGAAGACCAGATTAAATGTATTAACACCAAATGGAAACCGATGACGGAAAAAGATATCTGCTAGATTCTTTGTCTTTGAAATAATTCACCACAAATGTTAGCAGTTTAAAAAAAAAAAAATTCACTCAAATGTCAGTTTGATAAAAACCAAGAGCACTTATTCCCCACATGTGTTTGTAGTTAGGGAATATTAATTCAAGATGAGAGAAAGAAGGCCGTTTTAAGCTAAAATTAAAACATCAGCAGTTTTCGGTTGAATAAATTTTTTTTTTGTTGAATAAAATACACCTTTTAGTAGCTACATCGTTAGTTGCTAGTGTTGATTTATCAATGCTGTTGTTTACTGTACAACATCAAGCCCCCAGTGTAAAAGCTCCCCCCCCCCCCCCCACAAAAGTTGTCTTAACTTTCACTTTCAGAAAGTGGTTGCTCTCACAATGGGGAGGGTATGGGGGGGGGGGGGGCATATGGAATGTGTGTGTGTGTGTGGTAGTAATTCAAGCGGCAATGTCTTGTGCATTCATTCAGATAAATGTTTGAAGCTCAGCATTTGTATTTAATTAAAACCAGAGTACTTCTGGGGGAAATTTTTTTTTTGTTCTTTTTTTTGTTAAATCACATACAGTATACACATGTTTATCATGACAATAAATTTAAAGTACTGTAGAACAACTACCCTATTTGACAAAAGGCACTAGAAATAAGACGTATTGCATGTTAAGGGTAAAAACATTACTTTATGTATAAGGAAAAAGAACTATAACGCAGTGTATTTCTCTTTTCTACACTTAAAGAGCATATAAAACATAACATTAATCACGAAGTTTTCAGAAAAAAGGAAATAAGTACAGTATTTTGAAATAGACTGCAGTGATAGTACTTCATTACAAGTGTCAGGCACACACCAAGTTAATGACCCTTAAAGGCCAATTCATATATGTTTGGCATATATCTTTGAGCAAGGTACTTAACCTGCATTGCTTCAGTGTATATCCAGCTGTATAAATGGATGCAATGTAAATGCTATGCAATGTTGTGCAAGTCGCTGAGGAGAAGAGAATCTGCTAAATGCATGTAATGCAATGCATGTCCTCTGATGCAGAGTAGGTATTTGAACATCACAAAATCACTATAACTATGTGAAGCGGATGTGCGCCTTATTGCACAGCACAGGAACGCGTTCGCAAAGCCAGATCCTCAGATCCTTGGATGCAAATTAGGAACATAAATTCGGAGTCGTCTTTGGCCGTGACGAGCTTCCCCAAGATAAAACGCGTTCCTACAGATCAGCGCTCCTATGGATCAGCGGCCTGGCCCTGAAGGTAGATGGGCTAATGGACCGCTGACGCCTGGATAGAATCACGGCAAACAAGAAAAGGATTCGATTTTCCTAACGGTCTTTCAGACGAGGAGAAAAGCAACGGAGGGAAGAGAAAGGGTTGCGGAATTCATTTCTGATACACAAAAGGCCTGAGCGGCAGCTCGGAGTAACCGACACCAGGAACCCCTGCACTCCAGCTATCCGCTCCTCATCAGGTATCAAAAAACACGGCCTCGTTACAGCAGATAATGATCAATAAGCCGCACAAGCCTCTTTCATTATCATGAGTCAGTGTAATGACTCGGATTTTTTTTTTTTTTTTTTTTTTGGGGGGGGGGGGGGCGGTTTTAGAAAAGGCTGCACTGTGTGGGATGATTTTCTTGTTGAAAATCAAGGTGTAAGCCCAGCTGGTCAGTTAAAATACAGGCATTTTAGGGTAAGTGCAAGCACAAAAAAGATTACTGCACTATCGACTTTGTTTTTACACTGAGCAGATCACGGGCTGGCTCAGACGCTCGGTGGTGTGGATTAGAACAAACACACAACGGTATTTTATTACGCACCTTCACTACACCTTCAACGGACACCAAACTGGAAAACTGGAAAAAAGAGAATGGATGTTTTTTTTTTATTTTTTATTTTTTTAATTCAGGGCAGCAGCGAACGCACTCGTTTAAATATGAACCCATTTAAGAGGAGAGCTGTCACGAGTAGCATCGGGCTGCTTAACTACATCCACCGGCCCATAAAAACACAGCAGTTTCCATTTCAGAGGGGATTTGGCAATTGAATGTTTTATTGGACCCTATCAAGCCCGAGTCCCCGACTCACTTAACGACCGCAGCTAAACACGCTAAAATCCCCTAAATTCTCCCTTCTCCTGCACACACACAGCTGATTATTTCAGCCCAAACTGTTAGGAAATTAACGTTGAGATCATCTTTATAAAAAAAAAATGTAACTTTCTTTTAAACTTCTGCCAACAAGACAGAATAGACGCGCTCACTGCGACGGCGTTACTATGACGCCTGTCAACGCGGACGTCTAGCGAGTCAGAACCGTTACTTGAGAGGCTTCTACAAAACTACCCCGAATCATTAAAAACCAATTTCACACTGCGTAACTGATTAAGCACTTATCTCACTGAGCCTGAATTCCAAATAATAATACAAATCTCAGATACACATCTAATTTTAGGACAATTAGCAGGCATAAATATTCTGCCTTTTCAAGGCTGTTGTACATAACAGATCTGATCTCAAGGGGAAAAAAACTCTAAATCTGTTTTTTTTTTTTTTTTTTTTAAACACTAAATTATAATGGGTAATTTAAAAAATTTAAACGAGCAAACAAGTGAACATGGTTTTTAAGCAAGTGCTTTCTCTCTAAATGTATAACTGATACAGCCAATCCAAATGTTTAATTGACGTCAAATCACCACCCTGTCAATCAATCCATCAGGGCAGAGTTCTTTATTACGTAACCAATGCAACACTTCAAAAAGACTTTATTATGTGACCAATCCAACATTTTCAAAATGACTGGTTTCTTACAGCAGCTGATCATCACTTCGCAAATCATGCAAATTCTTGACATCTGTCTTGACGTGACAGACTGATAAGGAGATTCGCTGGAAGGAGGACCGCGCACGTACATCTGAGAAATAAGCATGTGCGGTTGAGAAGGCTCATTCCCCCACCCCCGCGTAATCTGCGTCGCGTTCTGAGCACATTCAGCCCCTGCGAGTTCGACGGGGGCCCCCACCTCTCCCGATGACTCATTTACAGACAGCCAGAACCAAGTGTTCCAACTTTAAATGCCAGCGGCTAAAAATAGTTCACCGTCATCTGACTAATGTTTCCATTAATGCTTCCTCTTACCTCGCTAGGTGTGAACTCGAATTCTAACCCAGGGAGACGCATTTTCTGCTTCCAAAAAGGAGGCTGTTCATAGGTCAGGTGTGAGTAATCATCAGATAGTGTTTTGGAACTTTAACCTAGATTCGATGCAAATACCATCCATTTCTAATGGAACTAAAAAAATGTATAAATCAGAGCAATTTTCAATGTTCTACATCTGTGTAAACGGTTTAAACATATTTTACTATGTTTTACTATATATGAAAGTCTGCTGCATTATGAACACATATTTGTTCCTCTTTCAGATTTGGCAATCAAAACAAGCAATGGAAACGTTGTTTGTCTCTAAATACATGAATGCATATTTTCCATTTTGTAACAATACGCTTCTCAACAAGGATTTGGATGCAGAGCTGCCATCTACAAAATGCTTTCAACATCAGAAAAAAAAATCACAGCCAATGTAAAACAAAAATGAGCTCAAAAGCTAGATATAATTTAAAAAAAAGAGTTGTCTTTGAACTACAGCAAGTGAAAACAGACGGACTCTTACAGACAGGTACTTAAGAAGCCCTTAAAAACCAAGAACACAGACTACACTTACACCTGCCCTTAGGTGCAACCCTCCAAGGGCAGCATCACTGTCCTCTGTCTTTGTTTTCATTTTGAGTGTTTTACATTAGCTTTTGCACATTTAACATTGCACAAATCGTTTTTTTGTTTATTTTGTCTTGTGAGCGGTCAAAATAAAATCTCTAAACAGATCACCCCATCTGTTATTCATACAATTTACGTTGAGGAATGTTTGACATGGCTTCACTGGGCAAGTTGGGCTTTCTAAGAACAGCGAAACAACCACGGAGCTCCAAAGGCTGAATAGTTTCCATAAAGCATTTGCACGTACATATTCATTTTGCCATTTAGCATATACACTTACAAAGATGGCCTTTTTTTTTTTTTTTTTACACACAGTCCAGTTGTACAGCTGGGTATCTTTACTGCAGCAGGGCAGGTGACTCCCAGGTGCGAAGGCTGCCTGCCACCCGGGAATGGAACCTGCAACCTCTAAATTTCCGACCATTATGCTACACAGCCACACGAGGGGTGCCCACTGGAGCACGTCCACCATTTAGGGAACCGTCCCATGCAAATGAACATACCCCGTATTTAAATTTAAATAAAAAACAACGAGCAAAAGCACCTGTTGGCCTCATTTGCAGTGGAAGAATGTGAGAACTGTGGGTGTTTATATCACAAAGGCAGCCAAAGGAACCGCTCTGACCAGACACAGCTTCTGTGGATTACCACCCCCACCCCCGCGGCCCCCCGCCCCCCCCCCCCCCCCCCCCCCAGCCAAACTCTCTGCTCCAGTTTTCAGAGCAGACAGCGAGGGGCCCTGTCCTCTGGGGCTTAAAACCTTGTCCGAAAAAAAGCAGCTGTCTGGAGACCTTTCCCCGACCCCCGCGCGATCACCTGACCCCCCCTGCGCGATCACCTGACCCCCCCACACGCTCAACCGCCTTCTCAGCCATTTAGGGAAGGAGCGCCTGTTAAGTCACATGACCGCCTCAAAACCCTCATCCGACACAGCGCAGCAAAAGGTGCATTTGGGTTGCAAGATTGAGAAATACATCACAGGTCTGACGAATTAAGACACATAAAACCGGGATGGTTCATTTCAAAAAAATTTGCGGTGAACAAATTTGTTGACAATTTCGCCATCGGTTGCGAGGTAAAACGCTGATCTACTGATGTAATCCTAGTTTGACGCTTCCCAGTCCTTTTCCCAGAAAGGCTCAGTCCAGCTAAAACCCTTCCCCACACGAGCATTTACCCACTTGATTCAACTTGTCAGGGCCTTAAGTGATCCAATCAAGCACCTCCCCCCCAAGATTGTCAGTCACTTAAATAAGATGCTAAACCCGCAGGACTGCGGCCAGTCTAGTCAGACAGTCTAGCCGCTAAGCCGATGCTTATCGTTCCAGTTAAGGAGGCTTCAGTCGTCGGAGCGGCAGCTCAAAACCAACAGGCTTTAACCTGGACGGCGGGGCTTTTCTCCGGCAGTACGCCGCGGCAGGCGAGCGCCTGACGAATCTTCCCGCCTTCCAGTCGAGATCCGAGGGCCTCTGAAGGTGGCTGAGTGGCCGGTAAGAGTCTTCCGCTCGAGACGACTGATCTGCGCCTCTCAAGACGCCCGAGCGAAGATTGTAGATGGGCGCAATAAGTCAAGATTAACTCCGGTAAGGACTCCTGTGAGCACGCAGAGAGGGAGGGCAGCCCATTGAGACGATCCCTCTTCAGATTCCCCTTTGAAGTCGGGCCGTCCCATTAGCACAGAAGAGCACCCTAAAAGCCCCGTCAAACCCCTAAAATCCCCCCGTAGAGCCATCGGACCGGAGGACCGAGCCACTGTTAATCAGCAGCTGGACTGGATCTGTTCCCCCTGCGCAGGCTGCCTGAGAGCCTGAGGAGTCCAGCACCCACACAGGTAACAGGTATCTTCAGCACTAATGACCGGCAGAGCCCTACCCTCCTCCTCCTCATCCTCCTCCTCCTCCTCAGTCTAACTCGTTTAATTACTCCACTCCCGTTAAACGGCTCACAAATCACAACGACGGGCGAGAAAAACACCATCAAACAGGCGACACCTAATCAGGGATCGGGAAAAAAAACACAAATCAAATTGGCTTCCCCTCCTAACAGCGTCTTCCAATGTGTGTGTGTGTGGGGGGGGGCATCCCCGGTTTGTGGAGCTACGAGGTTGTGCTGCATCTAAACGAAGCAGGATCCTGGCTGTGCGAGGCCCAGACTGAGAAGAGCTGGACTGAGAGCTGACGGGGGGTCCACCAATCCCAGCGTCAGAATCGTCTGGCCAGCGGCTCCTAAACAAACCGGAACTATCCCTCATCAGAGAGATCCGGCCTCTTAGCCAATCCCGTCAGTCTCACCCAACAGTCTGGGTGTGCCTGAGGGATTGGTGGACAATAACAGTTTCCATGGTCTATATGGAAAACCACAGATTAACTTCAAAATTTTGGGGGGTAAAAAAAAAGGCAAACAATAAGTGTTGTTATTTCCCTAATTAAATTGTTTGGCAAATCCTTCACGTGGAGAGCACGGTTTATCTGTTTAAAATCGATAGCCCATTTCACAGCGAAACTCGTCTGGACACGAGACAGCACCATTAATTACTCTCTCCACACACAGGCTGCACCGTGCCGCTCAAGGTTGAATCTGTTATCTTTTCTCATTTCGAGAAAAAGTCAATAATTCTTTTATAGATGCATCAGTTCACTGTCAGGAATGTGTTTCCATCGAAGAGCCAGCCCGCCCATTCGATATTTTAACATACCTTCGTGCAGCACCAGAAACAGTTTCACACAAGACGCCGCGCGTTGTCTGATATTATGTCATCCACGCAGCCCCGCTGTGAGATGTCTCACTTAGCAGAACACTATATGCACTTAATCCACATTTTCCAAAGGTTTCACAGTTTATAAATAATTTTCATATGGTTCATAATGAAGCCTTAAACTGCCAACATAGTTATCCATTTAGTCAAGATTCAAGCATCGACTTACTTAAGACTTGATTATTAACCAATATTTCAATGGCGCGACACCATACATGCCAGATATCGACATTATATATTTGATTAAACATTTTAACAGCCCCTCGTTTCCTCATTTAGCAGAACGCTGATGCTAATCGTTCAGCAGCAGGTCGGCTAACCCTCTCCGCGCTGTAGCTGCCTGAGCGCGTGAGGACAGGCGGCCGAGTCCAGTCCCCAGCCCCAGAGCGAACGCACGGCGGCGGTACCACACGCGCGCTACGCTGTACGGGTCACACGCACCACAGCTGCTTCCTCCGCTCTCCCTCTCTCTGTCCATCTGTCTGTCTGTGTCTGTCTCCCTCTCTCTGTCCATCTGTCTGTCTGTGTCTGTCTCCCTCACTCTCTGTCCATCTGTCTGTCTGTGTCTGTCTCCCTCACTCTCTGTTTCCCTCTCTCTGTCCATCTGTCTGTGTGTCTGTCTCCCTCTGTCTGTCCATCTGTCTGTCTGTGTCTGTCTCCCTCACTCTCCGTTCCCTCTGCCTGTCTCCCTCTCTCTGTCCATCTGTCTGTCTCCCTCACTCTCAGTTTTTCTCTCTCCTTCTTTCTGTCTCTCTCTCTCCCTCTGTCTGTCTCTTTCTCTTTCTGTCCGTCTGTCTCTCACTCTCTGTTTCTCTCTTTCTGTCTCACTCTCTCTGTCTCTCTCTCTATCTCCCTCTCTCTCTGCAGACTCGCTCGCTCCAGTGCTCCAAACCGCAGCAAACATCTCTTTAACACCCCAATTTTTACAAGCTGCGATGTGTTGCGAGCCGTTCTCTGCCTGTTACTAGAGCTCTTTAACACTGCCTGTGCCCTCATTCTGTAAAACTGCTCAACTGCACACACATTACAGGCTCGTCTTCCACAGGCCACACCTCACGACCAAACATCTTATGGGCACCAAAGCTTATGTTATGGCATATGTAAATATGAGAAATTTACTGGCTTTGCAAGGCATGCTGGTCCAAAGCCGGAGGAAGAAGGGGTACGGCTAGCGCACCTCACACAGACTTTAAAAGAGGGGGGCCTTCTCCTGCTCTCACCAGCACAGGAGAGGAACCTGATGATTTATAACCTTCAGTGTGAATTATTCAGCTCCCTGCAGAAAACATCCACAGAGCAGACAGCCCAAATACCCACCTCCCGTGTGCACAGGGCAGGCTTTCTGCATGTCAGGGTTTTGTCTGAGGTACTGGGGGGGCGGTGGTGGTGGTGGTGGTGGTGGTGGGGAGGGGGGGGCTCCCCAAAGGGCCTCTCCCAAGCCCCAGCTCACACCCCCCACCCTCGACTACACCTCCATCAGCACAATTTCAACATGCACGCTGTCCACATGGGAAAAGGACAGAACATGCAGCATTTTAAAAAAAGAACAATAATAATACAAATGCTCAGGGGCGGGGACATTTTAAAAGTCAGGAACTTCGATGACCAGTGACTGTTACTATCGCATTGACCTTCATCTGTCCCACTTCCCATCCAATTAACTTCAGAAACACAAGCCGAGCACAGAGCACCAGAACAGCCGAAAGACTTTCTCTAGTCTTCTCTCTGACATAATACGCACCGAAAAACCAAACAGCATAACAACGACCGACAAAACAAACAAAAAAATTTTTTGTGCTAGGGCTGTAGAAAAACCCAAATCAGATATTCGTTTCTGGTGCCCCCTGCTGCCCACAGACTCCAGAACAGGAGTTTTAACGCAGAACCTGGATGGGCACAACTGGGATTGCATCAGCCACCTCCTGCCTGAGCAGAAATATGCAAATCCATCGTCAAGATCAAGAGAGCACTTCTTTACTGTAGAAAAATTATTTTAAAAATACGTGGTACGACAACACATCCAAGAGGCAAAAGCTCACGGGACTGAACAGCCAATATACACAGTGAGAGAGACGCTGGGTCACTGGCTTCAGTCCACATTGGACCACAGCACAGTGATCAGGGCCAGTGTAGCTTTCAGAATAAAAAACAGCCAAAGCCGTATTTTATATTTTATTTCTTACAGCCGATACATAAATAAATGCCCAGGGCTGCGTCAGTAACACAATGGAGAATGGGAGGGCGAGAAAGACTGAGAAGGGCAGAAGGACAGAGGGGCAGAGGGGCAGAGGGGCAGAAGGACAGAGGGGCAGAGGGGCAGAAGGACAGAAGGACAGAGGGGCAGTGGGGCAGTGGGGTTTTGGGGCGTTTGGGGTCGGTGCTGGTTAAGGAGGGACGGGTGCAGGTACACGAGGACACGCTCACTTGCACACAGGTGACTGCTGGACAACCGGGCACTGAGTTGTGGCTCCTCCCCTCAGATCCCAGACCAGGCCACTGAGCGCGCTCAGTTAGGCTCCTCCCCTCAGATCCCAGCCCAGGCCACTGAGCGCGCTCAGTTAGGCTCCTCCCCTCAGATCCCAGCCCAGGCCACTGAGCGCGCTCAGTTAGGCTCCTCCCCTCAGATCCCAGCCCAGGCCACTGAGCGCGCTCAGTTAGTCATTCTGAAGTCACACGCGCGCAGGAGAGCCCAGGCTTCAGCAGCGGCTCTTCAGAAAGACGCTTCTGCTGGCTGGAGCCCATATCACAGACACCGTGATGTGGGCTCTGATGTGTTCAGTCTCTGGCCTGGAGTGGGAACACCTGCACTGTCCTGATACACAAGGCGGAGGCGAGTGTGTGCGTGTGTGTGTGTGTGTGTGCGTGTGTGTGCGTGTGTGTGTGTGTGTGATGCTCTCGCTCTGAATGCTAACTCGGCCGCGGGGCTAACCCAGCAGTGCATTATTCATACAGGGCTACGCTGCATGATGAGGAGCGCGCTCACACCGCGCACATGAGCAGGGAGATTCCACTCATCTGCGCTCAGCGCTAGCGTTAGCGCTAGCATCCACATAGGTGTGAGCCGGGCTGATAACGTCCGCAGAGACGAACCCGCCTCTCAGCAGCTCCTGAGCCCAACGCAGAGGAAGCCGGCGGCCTGGGGTCGCCCGGGGAGGCACCGTTTGACCCCACGCATGCGCTCAGGGCCCGGTCCACCGGGCAGCTAAACGCGGCAGATCCAAAAAAAGAATTAATTAATTAATTTTAAGCCAAAAAAAAAACTGAGGACGTGTTAAACACGGTCTGGCAGAGAAAGGGAATCTTGTGTGTTGTGGTTATCTGCAGGTGAAGAGCGCCCAGCTGATGAGACTCTGCCAGGCTTAGTGTTTACATTGCGCCACATCAATGCAAACCAAAGGAGAAAAAAAACACAAGCCAGGTCAGGTGACCTGATGCCCTTCCTGGATTTCCATATTCAAATCCCAAACAGTCACGGAGTTCAATGGCAAACGTAAAATGTATTTGGCGCATAAACATTGTGTGGACAAGAAGCAAAATCACTGAAATCATTTGTCCACTGACGGCATAGTAGAAGAAATAACCAAGAGGAGGTTCTTTTATAAGCGTTTGCTACCACCTGCAGGAAAATTGAAGTTACTGCACGCTGGCGCTTACTTCAAGTGCTGACATAACAGCCACTCATTGAAATGCATTCATTTTGCAGTTTCTGTGTTACTAACAGTCATTTTGAAATTGTCCTGGGAATGTGAACTGTGATGCACTAAACGAGCAAAAATAAACTCGCCAGGGGGCCCCAGAGGTGACGTTTTAAATATTTTCAACATTTTACGCCACATACATAACATTACATAAATTGCCACAGGGTGGCAGTATTTCCTAGTACTGAATATAAAACCAATAGCACATTAACATATTAAATATTTAGAACATGTAATGAGCAAAAAAAAAAAAAAAAAACAATTTCATGAATGTGCAGGTCTCCTTTTCCCCAAATGGCTACTTTGGATCAAGGCAGCTATATTTCTGCCAGCAAACACCACCTCCATAAACGTTCTGCCAAGCAAAACAATTTCAGAGCCGATACAGATTTGCGAGCTAAATTTAGCGGCCTTATCACATTCAGTAAGACAGAGCATAGCAGTAGTGCCAGAGCAATGTGAAAGGATAGAGAGGACTAAACCCCTGTCAGCACTCAGTACCACTAGTGCCCAGCATTGTGGCTCAATCCCCCTAAAGCAATCAGAGGGCAAAAGGCCCAATCACACTAAATAAAAACAATACCACACTTCAAAACGCAAAAGGCAACACAGACAACAGGCCGCTTACAGCAGTTTTGGGTAACCGGCTGCAGTACTTCAAAATGGGGAAGGCCAGCATACCTGCTTCCACTTAGCAATGCCTATCAAACTCACAGCGCACCCAGTCAGCCATAAAATTTACAACCAACCCTTCTAAGGTATGAGATCACAAATGTGAGATCAGAATGTTCTTAGCTGAACATTCTAATGCTGATGAATGTTCACAATAGCTACTGGTGACTGAACACAATGGAGTTCTAGAACACTGACTTAGAATTTTGTAAAAAACAAACAAACAAACAAAAAAAAACACTCCTGCTTTTGAAACCAGGGGCCAGGCATGGAGGTGCCAGTGGCTGTGTGGTAAAGAGGGCAAGGGCTGGCAGATGCCCCTGGGGCACCTTTTTCTGCATGTGTGGGCACCACTGGGCTTCTCTGCTTTGAAAACCGTGCCCAGTGTCAACCGGGGTTGGCTGCAGACTGTAACAATGAGGTACATGTGTATAGACATGAACTGCGATACCCAGAATGTTTGTTCACGTCTACTCCTCCTTGCATTTCAACAGATAAGCAGTCGAAACAGTCGCAGGAAATAGCAGGAAACCACACAGACACACAGTAACCCGACTGGGTGCAGTGAGAGTCTAGAGTATGCAGTGGCACTTGGAAAGCCAGCACAGCTGCATAGCTCTGTAAGGTGAAGACAGGACAGGCAGAGACAAACCTCCCAGCTCCACAATGGCTGGACACAAACTAACCAGAGCAACCCCAATCGCTGCTGCCCCACCACTACTGCCCCATGACTACTGCCCCCATCACTACTGCCCCCCGGTGGGGTCTGTTGAGAAAAGGGCAGACCCCATGAGCAGCTGACAGCGTAATTCACTGCAGCTGCTGTATTTGGAAAGAGGGGGAAACGCCGGTCATCTCGGGTTACGCGCGGGCTCCTGAGCGCGGAGGAGCAAGGAGAGAGCACGTGTGACCTGTCACTCAACGCTGCGGGTTCCTGTCTCGGGCGTGCCACTATCGGCGCAGTGTTTACATCAAACGCCCCCGTAAAAATAACGGTGGCACGCTACGGGAGTGCAGCACCACACACCAAAGCATCTTACACAGGACCGAAGACTGCAGCACCACACGCCGAAGCATCTTACACAGGACCGAAGACTGCAAACACGACACGGAGAAGCATCTCACACAGGACTGTCTGCTGACACAATGCTACTCAAACCTGGCGCAACAGGACACAGTGCAGTACACCAAACACACCGGCTGCGTTAGAGGAGCTGTTGTTTGGAATTGGCGTGTAGAGTTCAGGCTTACGACGCAGAGACTGCAATTCAGGTGAGCAGCTCTGTTTGAGCACCTTGCTGAAGGGCACAACGGCAGGTACACCTTGGCTTTAACCTTGTGTTCACAAGGCGGATTCTCTATCCGTTATGCTACGCAGCTGTACAAGTGCTCATAGAGTCAGTTTCACAAGACACACATCAGTTCAGTGACCACCTACGTGGCACATATAAACCTGGGACCACTGTGTTTGTGCTGCAAGCGGACTCATGCAGGAAGAGTTCACACAATGTATAACAGCAGCCAGCCATAAGCTAATCAACGCTCGCTATGATGTGGTAAACAGGGCAAGTTTCCCACTTCATTTCACGTAAACTCCGGCCAGCACTGACTAAAAGCACAGGGCAAGAACCTCAGAACGCGCCACATATTGATTAAAAAGCCTTATTAGCATGCTGCCAACATCTTAGAACCTTGGCTTACATGCAAAAGGCCAGAGGGGTTTAATAAAACTGAACATTTATGTCAGCTCCAAACATATCCCTCTGATTGCACACACGCAACCATGGTGATTCAGCTCCCAGGGACTCATTTCATTATTGCAGTATTTTCTGGAATAGTTCAAATGTTATTTTTGTGCGATGACATGAATATAACAGAGGTTTCCGATGACGAGCCAGCATTACAAAGCTGATGAGGGGCAATGTGGGGCCATTTGGGGTTTTGGTCTAAAGCAAAAAAAAAAAAAAAAAAAAATACACTTCCAAGCAAACACCAAAGCAGTTTGCCTCCAGATCTTCTGGAAACTTAAGTGTTACACTACCAAAAAAAAAAAAAAAAAACCAAAAACCCAGAAAGTGAACTATCCTTTTAATTCTTGAATCAAGTCAATCATTATCAAATCACGTCAATCATTAATTTGATCCAACATTTCTAATGAAGCTATGAGGAACAGCACATGTAGCCACGGTGAGAATGCTTTCCTGTGGTCCCCAAAAAAAGGAACAATAATTGGCGTATACAGAGGAACAGAAAGGTCGGAATGGTTGCTATAAAGATCAGCACGTGCACAGACCCTACAGGAGCGCAGTTACGCACCCCAGGCCACGCAGAATAATCCAAGTAAAGCTGCTTTTTGTACGTTTGCGGATTTCTATTCATTTCATTCCCTTACTGATTATTAATAAGGGTATTAACTTCACTAACAGAAGGTTAATTAGGTGTTCTAATGGGCCCTAGCACGAGCAGCAGAATAATTAAGCTTTCCTGACACAGCTGCACCAATTGTGTCGACAGCATCAATATTGACGAAAACATGCTTGATAAACAATAATTACTTTCGACTCATATTGACATCATCTTTATATCAGTACAAATATACAATAGAGTACTATCACCGGCATATTTTAATTCAAAATGAAATTATAGCTCATCACAGAAAGATCAAAGTATTAATTAATATTCAGTTGTCAACGTGATCAAATCACAGCAATTAAGAGCGCAGGTGGAACAAAAAGCAGAACACGGTTTACCGTGTTACCTGGGGTGGCGAATGAGACGATAGATCACGCGCTGCACGGATTACTGTGATTAATCTTTTGCCGCCAACCGTCAGCTTTTCGCACTGGGGGGATGAGCCGGCAACGATACGCGGGCTAAAGGAGGATTATCTCATACCAACGACGGAAACTGAAAATCCCCAAACACGTTCAATGCAGCGGAACGTGCAAGTACGGCGGCTCCAGTCATTGTTGTTGTAAGAACAAAAAAGATAAAATGCCTGCAGGTCACAGCTTGCTTGGTTAAGCAAAAAAAAAGAGGCCCCCAGCGTACATTCTGATTCCGAGTGCAGCGCGAAATCGCGCAGGAACCGTGTGACTAGGCCGCATGGAAAGGCTGCCTACAATGACGTCAGGACCTTTGAACGCTCGCCCGTTTTTTAAAAAATCGTATCGGTTTTCAGTGGACATTTTCACAACAAGAACGATGACTGCTAAGAGTCATAAAAGCTCATATAAACTATAACAGTAGGCAATGTGCCAGGCAGCTAGTACAACAAATATCCAAGTGTGCGTATTTTTAGTTAGGACGCTCTGTCCAAACACTATCGCATATTTGGTTACGCCAATATGACATGTACGGTACACATTACAAAAACAAACTGCAGAGAACAAGAGGAGCCAGTTGGCTCGGCAGCATTTGCACTGCCAGCACCATTTCTAGTCTCAGGATGTAGGATGGCCGTGAACAAAAGCTCATGGCTCAACCACCAGTTCACTTCATTTATTTTTTTAAGCTTCAAAACCTAGCTTCATTTCTGATATCGTTTATAATTCATCATTCATAGATGGTAGGTCATCATAATGCAGTTCACTGTTGACTTTCTGCTACAAAATGTACCTGTGGGTAGCCTAGAGGCCTTTAACCACAAACCGGTTCCTTCCCGTGCAGTGTTTCCAGATCCTGGGCCGGCCGAGCAGAAAATGTCTGCCGATGGGATCCTGCAGACTGAAGCACTACTTGGCACCACAGGTCCTCCCAGTAAGGCTGTATTTGCTTCCAGTGCAAGTCTAGTTGGAAATGCATCACGGTATTACTGAGCAGGCCTGGGCAGGCCTGGGTTTTCATTTCTTATATCCTAAGCCACCGACCCAGGCAGGCGTGGCAAACCACAATAAAACAGGGAATAAAACGTGAGAGAGCACTTCACTGGAACTAGCCTACTCCCTTCAACCTTTTTTTAATGGTTTAATCACTACACTGGAACTAGCCTACTCCCTTCAACCTTTTTTTAATGGTTTAATCACTACACTGGATGGATGGCGACATCATCTATTAAATCAGGAAAAAAGGAGCCCATACACACCATTTGCATCACTAATATGGTGTTTTTCCGTGATGCTGACTGATCCTGCTCTGATGCGGCTCTACGCTTGGAATGATCACTGAAAGATACGTGTCCCTTTGTGATGGCTGGAGACTCAGTACTGATGGTGATCACTGGCATCCTGTGCCACAGACGTCCCTTCATCCAGCACAACCATCCTCAGGGTATTTCACCTCCCTGGAACTATCACAATAAAATATCATTTAAATGTTCACGAGCATAACTGCAGTGCTCTAAGTGTAAAACTCCATACAATGAATAACAGTAAGATTAGTAAATGCCTAAGAGATCACACCAGGTCTTCCCTGGGAACACAGCAACAGATCAACCCTCAAATCTACTACTGAGGAAAGCGTACTAGTGTTGCCAAAAGTCTACATAAAAATAAATAAATAAATAATAAACAAAAAATCATGCTTAGGAAACAGACACAGGAAATAGAAGTTCTCGTCTTGTGACCCTCAAACAACTTCTCCAATCTCCAGTCCCAACTTGCAAGTAGCATGCAAGTACATGCTAGAACTGTAATTTTCTATGAACTCACGCTAGTTTCCATGGAAGTAAACATGGAAACACTGGAGCAATTGCATCAAAGTTTTGCAAACTTCACAACAGCCAACTCAGTAAAATTATTTATACATAAAATAAACACCCGATTCTACATTTCCTCGCAAAGCAGACAATTAATTTCATTCGCAGGCTATAAATATTTACTCAAAACAGTGTACATCTAAATTTAAATCTAGTGTAGTTTAAATATGTTAAAGTATACAGAAGTCAAATAAATATACAGAATTCCTTATATGAACAACATAAAATGTTTTTTTTTTTAATTCCCTGAAAGTCATAAAATGGGTGTAAGTTCAATTCTACAGAAATGCCAGTCTAGGAGCAAAATAGAACAGCAAGCCAGCCCTGACAAAGATGAACTGCCCTGACAACTGCCCTCCCCCAGGGCAAGTGACATAGATCCTCTTTAGGGTCCGCCCTCCATTCAGGAAGAGCAGATTTTTAGAACAGCTCACTCTCACACACATTTCTCTCATAGTCTCTTTCAGCTTTAAACCCAGTTTACACACCATCTAGCATCAGCGGCTGGCTAGCCAATGGGACAGAACAAACGCTTCTGTGTGAATACGTACAGAGTTATTTTTCCAACCGCAACCTTAGAAACAATGCTTAGCAACAAGGAATTAAGTTCCGGAGATGCAAACAAAACAGTTTCACCCTCAGTACACACAGGAACACACAGGAACACATTCATGACCCCTGGGACAAAAACCACAGCAATCAAATTTGGAGATATATCCCCAACTGCATTCATATTTTTCAGACATTATCAAAAGAACTAACAGTGTGTTTGGTGTTTAAATAGCTAAAATGTTAAGGCTTGGTAGCAAACACTGCTTGCGGAGAGTGCATCCACCTTTAGCCGAGCTTGCCTTTTATATTCCACTCCAAAATTGAGCACTATCATCAACAGTTAAAGAAACATTTTTTAAGACTTAAAAAATATTCAATGTCAAGCATGTACAAACCCTTTCAAATTATGATAATGAGACTCCAGAACATGCTTGGTGAAATACATTATTTCTAATCACAAGGTCGGTGCACACAAAGCTGGTTTAAATTTGACCTGACTGAACGCATTACATTACATGCATCCAGAGCGACTTAAACAACAAATGCGTAGCATTTACATGCATCCATTTACACAGCTGGGTATATACTGAAGCAATGCAGGTTATGTACCTAGCTCAAGGATACAACGGTAGTATACCCGGGAATTTAACCTGTGACCGTTATACCACACTGCCGCCCTATGCAAGGTCCTATCATTAGAAAGCACTGCTCCGTGGGTGACATCAGCGTACAGTAGCACACAGGATAAATGTGGGTGTGAGCTTAGAGCAGGGGTGTCAAACTCCAGTCCTGGAGGGATGGGGTACCTGCAGGGATTTCTGCCTCCCCTTCAGTCAGCTGCCATGTAAGGCTCACAGACCGAGGTGTGAGCAGGACTCTTTAGCCAACTGAGGACTTAAAATGAACCACTGGTGCTGAAACCCTTAAAAAACAGCAGACACTGCAGCCCTGCAGGACTGGATTCCAACAGCTGGCACACACACGCACACACACGCACACACACACACACACACACACGTGCGCACACACATACATGCACACGCGCACACACACACACGCACACAGACACACAGACAGACACACACACACACACACACGCAGACACGCACACACACGTGCGCATACACACACACAGACACACACGCACACACACATGCACACGCGCACACACACACAGACACACGGACGGACACATACACGCGCGCGCACACGCACACACACACACACATGCACACGCGCGCATACACACACACAGACACACACACACACACGCACACACCCTGTAACGTGAGGCATGTACTGTATACTATCTATGCCAGCTGGGTAAGTGTGGGCTGCTTATATACAAAGACTTACTGGTAAGCAGTTGAAGGCCGTGCCTTCAGTAGTGAAGGGCATGCATTAGGTAGTTTGGTTATTTCTGTTGCTTTATTTTCTATTTTTGTTCACGTGCACAACAAAGAAGGTCGCTTTGAAAATAAGATAATGTCATTCCTCGTTCACGTGTTACAATTTTGAAGACTGAAAAAATGAACCGTTAAAAAGGACACGTTTTTTTTTAGTTTTTGCGAGCAGCAGGGAACTCACATGGCCTTGTGCTTGTCTTCCGCCAATATCTGGTCATTCGGTTTCAGTCCATACCTGTTTGAACGGTAGAACATTTATCAATTAGTACAGCTCTGAAGAAACTGATTCCATTAATTACCACAATAAAGCATCCAACTTACTTGTCAAGGAAGTCCTTGTCCACTACAGCAGAAATGTCAAGCAGAGGATTTCCCATCCCAAACAGCACATTTTGTCTGGGGGGGAAAAAAAATGTCAAGTGATCCTCAAAGGTTTCAAATGATTCGCTAGAAGCAAGCAAATCAAACACATCAGAAATCCACAAAACAAATACAAACGAATACAGGCCGGATCATCACACAGAGGTAAATGACCCAGCATTAGACTATAGACCAGTACATCTTGAGTATAAAAAACCCTCCAAGACCCAAGGAAAATTGACAATTAAGGCTACATTTTGTGACACTACATTAGAAACTACCTTTGAAGTGTCAAAAACACTTGCACAGGACTTTCTTTTGCAAATAAAAATACTTGGACAGGGATCCAGCCAGGCAATGTAACAGCATGAAGATAATCCAACCCAGTTCCACAGCCAGGTGACCTACCACTCACTATAGCAATGACATACTGTGGCATATTTTACATTATTTAATAAACCTTCTCTGGTAAATATCAATGACCTGCACACTAAATGTCAGAAATGGTCCGGATAAGCACGGAAATCCATCCATATCAAGCCGAGTGTAAAATCCAAGCATTATATAAGATGGGATCGATAAATTACATCACTTGCTCTCCGAATGACTGTTAGGGTTGTGGCATCAACCTAAAATTGTTCTTCACCAACTTGAAATATTTTGTTTCTGTATATAAGCCATCATATAGGCTAGTAGATTCCACTTCCAGTCACATGGAGGACGGAGAATCACTTCAGGGCAGAGGCGCACCGTGCCATATTGTGTGTGGTGGGGAAAGCTATGTTTGGCTCGCCCTCAACAAACAGGTGGATCGCCCACATGTCGGGGTACGCATGCATTCAAGTTATCCACGCTCGAAAACTGCCTTCCAGTGCAGATTCCTGACTCCACACGCGACGGGCAGATGAACTGATTGAACACGATACGGGTTGAACGCTATACGGGTTTAGATAATTAAAAGGACAAGCCACGTTATCACCCAATTCGGAGCACCGATGCGGTTTTTAAAAGGTTGGTGGGTGAAAAAAAAAAACAAGAATCGTGTTCGTATGCTCGCAGGACTTCCCTGTGTTTGTTGCTCATTAAAACTGCCAATGCTACAGGCGTGAGATTTACAGGAAAAAGCACGGAGACGCAACATATCCAAAGAACGTGGACCCAAACCGGAAAGGTGATGGCATCTTGGGTTTTGAAACTGTATGTTTATACTACATAATCGTTTGATAATAGAAGAACTGCGTCAAAAAGCGCGATTAACATAGCTATGCTACGGTCATTCATTCTGCCCACCGCGAACGTTCACCTTACCTTGCAGCCGGCATGCTTTCTGATGAGCGCTACGCTAGGCTAGTCTGTTGACAAGGAAGACCTTACTCCCCGAGAGCAATCCACACCAGTTCCCAACTGCAGCATGCCGGAACCCTCTCCCTCGATTTCTAAACTGATCGGATGGCGGTAGGAGGAGCAAGTTATTTTGCTACTCCCGTGGTTGGCTGTAACATTGCCATTTATTGTGGGCCCTGAATTTAAATATTTTTCCCTGTAATGAAACAAGTATTTGTTTGCGCTAGAAAAAAAAAAAACAAATACAATTGACGTGTCGTCGCCGCCCAAATTAACAAAGCTGTACGTGTAGATTGTAGTAGTTGGGAAGTCACTTAACCGTTATCTTCCTGTCCTGTTTTCCCACAGCTCGCCCCATTTTTCGTTCAAATGCAACACAAGCATAAAACGAACTTGGTTAATGTTGGAATAACACAAATGTAAATACGGTGTTGTTCGAAAGCGAGCAATTCAATGTGGTTCCGGAAATGTTACTTAGTATTCAGTAAACAGCAACTGACCGTGTTGACCCTGTTTACCCTATAGACAAACGTAATATTTGGTCATTTGCAAAGAACGTTTGCATTTCAATAATCCAACAAGCCAACATCTGCACGAACCACTTAAAACCTTGGCAGAGGGATTCGGGGTGCAAAAAACATGTGCTTAAACCGATGTTATCCCGAGCATGGGTGGCACAGGAGTGGAACACTGCACCGGAGCGCCCTGAAGCTTGGAACGTGGGTGACAGCCGGAGACTAACACCACAAGACACGTGGCGTGACTTCTGTCTGCTGCGATTGTCACGGTTAAGCTGTCACAGTAAACGCTTGCCAGCAGTTCTCAACCAAATATTAATTGAATTGTCCGTGTCGCCAAATTTCCATCCGCCTGTGATGATCATCAGCCTAAGTATGTGCACGTTCTTCTCAAACGAACAATTTATTAAGGTAACGTTGCTGGGCAGAAGAAACATCTGAACTGCCCACGCTGGGTGTGCTTTCAAGCTCATAATAAGTTAGCCAGCAGCCTTACCCACAAAACTAGTATTACTACTATGGCCATCTATCGCTGAATAGCTATGTTAATTCAGCTGGCAAAACAACGAGCCTTAATTCAGTTAATTACAGGGTACAGTGCATGTGACCTATAAGGAGCGGCATGATTAGCAGTTAATGCTAACAAGCTAACTCATCATGTCTTATCAGCAAGTGCCTATCACCTGATAGTATGCTCCGCTAGTTTCTGCTTTTTAAATGTTGGTTCCTCTGCAGACATCGTCGTCGTAAACTGCGTTGAATCAGAGACAACAGAGACTTTTGCAGACACTTCTCAGAAACTAGAATTAGCCGTAGCGCTCGTAGAAATGAATGGTAGCCACAATTAGCATATCTTCCATTCATTCCGAATGGCCGCGCTATGGATTGTGGGTAGTGTTGCTACAAAGGAGTCCTCAGCCTGTTACCGATTGAAAAAACTTAAAAGCTTACTTAAAACCTGATGACAACGCTTACAAATCTTTTATTCTCGTTTTTTTCTTCTTTATGCACGAAAACATTTCCCTGCTTCGGTGAATAATGAGGCGTTAAAGGATATTATATATTCTAAGGTTAAAGGGGGGAAATCGGAAGGAAAGAAATGTTGCCAAGAGTTTGCTGTCTTCTGAGAGTGCCTGAGTAAAAAAAGTGTAAATGGGCTGTTGCTATCTCCTGGCTATATATTATTATTACTAATAGCAAGTGGAGCGTTCCGCTCTATGGTTCTAACCGCTTATTGTCTTACCTCCTTGCTTCCTTTCCTTGCGTCCTTTCCTAGTAAAGAAGGCAAACGGGCCGAAAATGCGTGAAATTGGCGTTGTCAACGTGTTGTGCATTCCAATCGCTTATAGTTTACCTCTTGAAATAGCTCATTACAGTTTATGCTTTATAATTTATTTTGGCAAAAAAGTTTATCCACAAATGTAGTTTAAAAAAAAAAACCATACATGTGTGTTTGGTTTTTTAAGAAGAATTAAAATTGTAGTTTCAATCATTTATGTTTATGAAAAATAAGAATGTGCATTCGTCCTGTATATGTTTAGTGAAAATTGTTGGTAAACTTTTGTTTTGAATAGTTAGGTCTATCTCTGCAAGGTTTTTCAACTCATTACATATTGAAATATGAAAATATTATCTGAATTTACTTCAACTGTTCCACTGTTAGAACAGTAGCATTTATACAAGTAAAAAAAATATATATATTTATTTATCAGATGTATGCATTTGTGAGGGGGGAAAAAAACATCTTAAAAAAATCATCAGCATTAAAAACAAGAAAAATGCAAATCTAGAATGTTACAAAATGCTTTATTACAAAAGTGTCTATCCGATGAAACCATGTAAACTGAGTTTTGAATGATGGATACAGAATGACGATCTTATTCATTTGCATGAAGAATTTCCCTGGACTAGAATATACCACATCATTGCATTCGACAAGGTTATTAAAAATGCAAATAAGTTTTAATAATTTCAACCAATTACATGGAGACAGAAATGTTCAATTGAAGGCACATCATTCAGATGGGAGCAACAGGGTGCTGGAAATGAAGTCTATAAATGTACAGTTACATTCAAACTGCAAACTGACTTGCACTGTTAAAGTTTTACATGTGGAAGCACTTCCATCTCCACACATTGGGCCTCCATTCACAATACAATCACATTTGATCGTAAACCTGCGTGTAAGATTCAACCACACAATCCACCAGGAACATGCATCACGCACTGAAATCGTAGTCTCTCCTGGCGTACAGAGCACGCTTACTGTTCTTCCTTTCCTTGAAAATGAATGCAACAATGTTATGTGGTAGAATATAGCTCAATAATACTGAAGCTTGAATTTAGTAAAACAAAGACAGGTGCGTTTCAATGACTAGTAGGGAAGGCCTTGTATGGTTAGCACTCACCTCTTGAAGCAGGAAACTGCATTGCAACATAAATATATCTCACTTTCATAGGGCTAGTTAATAAAATTCTTACATTAACTTTTTTTTTTTTTCAAACATGTTTCTACAAAAACAAAACAAAAATAATAATGGCAACATACAGACACTTCTCAATTTTAAACATTTAACTTGAAGTCACGTTCTGGTCTTTCAGATGATTTAAAAAAATTCATCCATTGGGCAGAAGGAAAAAAAAAATCAATTATACAGTCAGATAATACAGTGCTCAGTGATCTAGCCCTTAGTGTTCTCTGCTATTGCTAAAGTAGGAAAAAAAAATATTCTGAAGAAACTAGATCTTTGGTATCATTTGTGACATGAAAGCAAAATGCATTATGGCAGAATATACACAACATGAAGGAAAATACTTCACTTGTGTTATACACAATTGAAAAAGCAAACCCAATTTCACCTTTGTAAATAAATATCAAAATTATAGCTTAGTGTGAATAGCCAGATTATGACTAATGATATTGCGTGTATAGCTGTATATTCACTAATATAATTTCCCTGTGTGTTTATCTGCTTGCACAGGCAAAGGTGAAAGGTCTGATTATGGAAATGAAATCTAGAAAGCTGTTAAAAAGGTATAAAAATTTTGCCACAAAGAAAATCCTGAAATTGAGGCTGAAGTATAATAGTTCTCTGATATGAACTTTTATATTCCTGCAGTGAAACAGACAATTGTAGTAAAAAAAAAAAAAAACCTCAACCGTGATACCAAAATAGAAACTCCACTCAGAAAATATATACCTGGGATTTTGCATAACTCTCAAAACCCAACATATGAAAAATAATGTTCAATTTTTATCTTTACATTATCTAAAAAGTAACTTCCCAGAAAAAATCTATTACTAGTTAATGTCTTGCTTGATTGGATTGTCTCCTAGTGTACATTCCTGAATGGTTAAGGCAGAGGGTAGGCTCTGCACAAACCAAAAATAAACAAAAAATCCCCAAAGGGATTAACGAATAGGCAAGTATTTAAATTTCCATTTCCTGTTTCTTTTATACAAACAGAGTCCGAGGGAAAGAAGAGTGGACAGCTTGCAGTGATTTTTGGGAGTGGGGGGTGGGGGGGGGGGCCTGCCCACTCGAGTGGATGTTCTCTCCTGAGGGACCGGTGGCTCCGCCCACTGGCAGCAGGTGGCTCCGCCTACTGGTACCAGGGGGTCTTCCTGATCCAGTGGAGGGTGAACCCGGCGTCGGTCCGGATCTTGATGGACGCCGCCTCCGCCTCCCTCACCGTTTCCTTCACCGACTGCATCAGGTTCTGGGCATTGTGCACCAGCATCTCCGTGGCCTTGGGGGGGGGGGGGGGGGGGGGGGGGGGGGGGGGGGGGGGAAGGCTTTTACTCCAACTGCCAAACGCATTCAGACACCCGACAGTGTGGGGGCGAGGGGACCGGGGTAAGTAACACTGGGGCACTTTTGCTCAGAGGAGTAACAGTGGGGCACTTTTGCTCAGAGGAGAGGAGTAACACTGGGGCACTTTTGCTCAGAGGAGTAACACTGGGGCACTTTTGCTCAGAGGAGAGGAGTAACACTGGGGCACTTTTGCTCAAACGGCCTTCATCACGGAAAGGAAGACGAGCGGGGCTAACGCTGAGGGCTCACCTGCTCGGACTCCTCCTCGCTGATGTTGGTGCGGCCCAACATGGTGGCCTTCACCGTGGAGAGGATCTTCAGCTGTGTGCTGATGGTGGGGATGCGCTCGCACACCTGCAGGTTTAGAGGAGGAGTTTACGCCCCGATTCCACAGTCATCTCGCCCGGCCGGATGGCTACAAGGCTCTTTAATTAGTTACGTCTTACCAATTAAATCATTAGCATTCATTCATTCATTTGTATACATACGGTATGGAACTGAAAATGTCCAATGTGGATTTTTTCTAACTGATTGCAATTAAAACACCTGAACTGGCTAAACTGTAATGTAAATTCAGGGGAGTTGAGCTGAACCCAGCCCGGTTCAGTGACTGGCATGACGTGGGCAAGGCGGGCAGTGGGCGGGCGGCGAACCTGCAGCAGGTTGGTGCGGATCCTCTTGTCGGTGCACTGCTTGGCCACCTCCTTGGCCAGCCGGGTGACCTCGTCCGAGGCCTTGGCGATGTCCTTGGCGCACTGGATGAGGGCGCGCTTGTTCCCGGTGCCCCCCCGCACCAGGCGGGACATCTCCGCCATCAGCAGCGCCATGCGCTTCGCCGCGCCGATGATGTCATTACCCTGATGATGTCACAGGCGCACCATAGAGAGATTACGCGGGATAGGTACCACATTTACAATCCGAGACGCACAACTCTAAGGAATGCTGTCGTTCAGCCCTGTTAGAAAAGATCATAAAATAAAAACTACTGAGGTCAGGATGTGTTTTTTTTCTTCCTTTTTTGCCTTAACAGGAAACACAGTGCACTAACATGATATAGTCATTAATGTAATAAACTTTATTTTTCAAAATATCAAATCGCAAACCCTTATTATATGATCACTGAAATTGCTTGTGCTATACACATACAGTACCCTTACTCAAGATAAACAATATATAACACAGCAAATCCTGCATGTCTTATTAGCTTTGCTTCTCTGCATATCAGTGCATTTCAATGTTCATCACACTTCAGTAAAATACATTACCTGCATTGATCTTGATAATGAACCAAAAATAATGCAGTAGACATATCGTATATCATCATTTGGAACATTAAACACAATCAAATTCACACACTGCATATCGATGCTTGCAAAAAGCCTTTTTTTGGGTGAATGGTATTTCAATGCAACAAGCATTGCGTGAAAGTGTTAGTAATCCACAACTGATGAAGGATGACCGCTTCTCTCCATAGTTTTATTTCATTTCTGTAATTTAATTTTTTATTAATATTGAACAAAGTATTTTATAGAATGTTGTATTTACACATTGGATTCAAAATATGTAGACAGCCTTCCTTCATTTTGGTTAGTGTCACACTTCTTCTTTCCAGTTTGTTAGTTTTGTTATTTTAATATAAAAATGGGTGTGGAAACAACTTCATCAGCAAACGTGTCCAAAGCCAACAGACGCGCGTGACATGACTTCAGACGACATAACCCCTATAAGCCACTGAGAAACTGTCATCCTCTGCTTCACAGGCTGCCAAAGCGCAACTCAAGAGAAGCAGTCGTGAACAAGCACACAGCGCCCCCCTCTGGAACGGAGGACTGAAACCGCGACTGGAAAAGGGCGAGAAACTCGTGAAGCCAGCATCAGCTTTTTCTTCCCCAAAGATGTGCCCAAAAAAAAAAAACTCCAAACTCATCATTCCAAAAAATATGGACGCCCAGCCAAAGGGTTGAGGGGTGATGGAAAACGGACGTGGGTTCGAGGCGGGGCGCTGGCGGATGCAGGGGGGGGGAGCTGAGCTGCGCTACCTTACTGCTCCACTTGCAGGTCTCCTGGTGCAGAGACAGCGCCGCCGCCAGCATGGGCTCGTTCACCCGCTCATTGGGCGGCATTGTGAGCAGGGCGGGCACGCAATCCTCGTCGTAGTCTGAGGGGAGGGCGAAATCAACGTCCTCCGCTTCGTCCTCAGCGCGCTTACCCGCACCCGCCACCGCGGGCACGAAACCGCCAGCGGCGCCGGGCTGGGGACGAGCAGGAGGAGGAGGAGGAGGAGGAGGAGTTTCAATATGAGAGGTAGACAGGATGGAGGTGGGGGAAGGGCCTCTACAGGGTAGCAAAGAGGGAGGGGAGGGCGGAAGAGGCCCACGAAGCTTAACAGGAAAAGGCACAGCGTCACCCTGATGGCGCATTTTCACCAGGCCCTGAGATGCGGTCTCTCGTGACAGATGCCATCTAGAGACAGCCCAGGTCCACCTAGTCCTGCTGTAAAGTCCTCTCAGCCTCGCCCTACCCCTTGAAGAGTAGGTTTGTTTCCCCCAGAATTCTAGAGTCGGTGTTCTAGAACTCCGTAGCTTTCACTTGGCGGCAGCGATTGTGACATCAGCATTAGAATGTTCAGTTAACAACATTCTAATCACATATTTGTGACCTCACACCACAAAGGGTTGAAGCTGTATTTGGGATCTTCAGTGCAGGTCTTGCAGGGTTTTTGGGCAGACTCAGCGGGTCGGAGTGGGGGGCTGGGGGGGAGACACGTTGAAGTTCGCCCATGCCGGGGCGTAAACAGAGAGAAGCATTCAGACCGCCCCGAGGAGCGCGGATTTGGGCGGGAGGCTGAAAGGCCGCCATTGTGCTCGGGAGCGGAGTGCGGACAGAAGAGGACCGACCGCACGTCTGGAAACAGCAGAGAGGCCGAGCGGAGAGCAGGAGTTCGGTAACCACGGTAACCGAGGCAGCGTCACACGGAGCGGCGTCTCCTGGCCTGTCTGACGCTCGGAAACCCCAAAACCATTCTCCCTACAACTCACTTTTCAGCTCAAGTCCATATGCAGCTTCACTGCAAAGCCCTGATTGGCCCGTAAAATGCCTGCCACCTGAACATCAGCAGCTGTGATTCGCTGTCAATAAGAGAGGGGAAAAAAAAACACTCCAAAAAAAAGATGGTTCTTCAGGTTTTATCAGTGCTCCGTCACTGACACCTCAGCCGCTGCTTAAATTAGACACGACCTTTAACCCGGTAGGAGAGCCGGGTGGAACATCGACAGGCTAGAGGTCCAGCATGCAAACACCTCCAAGATGACAGTTTCCTCGTTTTTTTATACTGAAATTGGAATCAAGCCGTAGATTTCCAAATTTCAGTATCGCAATGTTACACCCGTCCCTTGAAGTCCCTTGACGGATGTGGATTCATACTAGAAGGTGTACATTACCCAACTCATTACCTACTATAAAAATACAAGAATTTGCATTAATATAGAGAACAAACTCGGAGAATGTTAATGTGAATCTACTGAGGCTGTTTCGTCGTCATGGAAACGTTTTAAACAGCAGTGAGAGAGTTAAACGCCCTGGGTTGGGAAAGCACATTCCGGGTCTCTCTCTGTGCTGGCGAAGAACGTACAGTCGCACCACGCCCCCCCCCCCCCCACACCCCCACCCCGCCCCCCCCCTCACCCCCCGCCCTCGCTCAGGAATGAGAGGTACTGTGTGGGGTGAGGGGCGTGAGGGGGCAGAACACACTGCCCCCTGGTGGTGCTCCTGGGTACTGACCTTGCTGGACCACTTGCGGGCCTCGTCGTGGAGCTGGCGGGCGGCCACCATCATGGGCTCGCTCACCATCTCCCCCGCCTTCTGCTCGGGGAACTCCTCGTCCTTCTCCTCCGGGGGAGGGGGCCTCGGGGGGGGCACCTCGCCCTCGGGGAGGGGCGGTTTGGGGGGGGCCGGCTCGTCGTTCAGCTGCAGAGAACAGGGAGGGAGGGAGGGGCAGTCAGAGACCCTAACGAATACCAGCAGGGGGTGCATTTCAGCATCCATAACTATACCCCCGCCCCCCCCCCCCCATAAGTTCACTGGTGATGGATACGGGAACAGTTGGGTCACTAGGGAACTTGACTAAGGAGATGTCAAATCTGTAAAATCCTAATTGGTTATTCCGTTACGAAGTAGTAAACATTAATAAATTAGATAAAAGGTCACTTAAAAACTATATATTTTTTAGAGATGCCTTATATAATATATATTACTCTATATAGATACAGATTCAGTACAACCTTTTTCTTATGTTATCCTGGATAAGAAAGTCCGTTAAGCAAACACACAAATCTGATTCGGAAAACGGAATTATGAGCGAATCACAGTGGAATGTACGAGAAAGCAGAACTGAAGGCGGCTCTAGAAAGTAGTGCGTTGGCCTGAGGGAAGAAAGGTCTACCTTTAATGTAGCGGGAGAACTGGCTGTAATGTGGCAGGTAAACTGGCTTTGCTTTGATGTGGCGGGTGAACTGAGGACTCACGTGCAGCTGGTCCAGGTCTGGAGGTGGAGGGGGGAAGTCCGGCTCCTGGGGCTGGAAGGTCTCTCTCACCTTGGCCACGGCGGACAGGATCTTAAAGCCCGAGTCCAGGAACTGTTTCTGGAGAGCTGTGGGTCACAGAGGGGGTTGGTCTCGCTCATGAGTGCCTCTCACACTCAGGAGTCAGGAAGTGAACTGATAGTAAGTAACTCGAAAGCTAACAGGAAGCAGACAAAGTGGTGGTAGAGGCAGAGCTAGTACAAAGCAGACAAGCAGACAGGCACACAGACAGACAGACAGACAGGCACACAGACAGGCAGGCATACACACATACACACACACACACAGACAGGCAGGCATACACACCACACACACACACACACACAGACAGACAGGCAGACAGGCACACACACACACACACACACAGACAGGCAGGCAGGTGCACACACACAGACAGACAGACAGACAGACAGACAGACAGGCAGGCAGGCAGACAGACAGGCACACAGACAGGCAGACAGGCAGGCAGGCACACACACACACACACACACACACACAGACAGGCACACAGACAGACAGGCAGGCAGGCATACACACACACACAGACAGACAGACAGACAGACAGACAGACAGACAGACAGACAGACAGACAGGCAGACAGGCACACAGACAGGCACACACACACACACACACACACACAGACGATGCGTGTACCCGGGTCCTGGATATTTCCCGCCACAGCCTTGGCGTCCATCACCATGGGCGAGATGGTTTTGCTGAGCTCGTCCGAAGCCGCTTTCACCGCCTCCCGGAACTTGGGGTCCTCCGAGTTCTCCACTTCCCGCTTGGCCACCAGCAGGATGCGGTTGGCCCGGCGAGCGATGCTGGTTGCCCCGGCAACCAGCATCTGCGGCTGCGCGTTGTCCATGGCAACGCGGCACTTGTCCAGGTCCTTCTTGATGGCCTCCTCAGAAGCGTCCAGCAGTGACTTGGTGTCAATGGCTTCATCCACCAAACCTGGGCGGGAAGAACATAAACTTTTTCAAACTTTATTTGTTTATTAAGATCTCTCTTAGACCAGAAAAGAGTAGCCTTCCTTCAGCTCTCCAGTCCCCACACACAGTGTAATAACACATGATATTCAGCACACAGAACACGAGGCAAACTTACAGGACTGCTACACACTGTGAAACAACACAGAATTTAAAGATGGAGAATACAATATTTAAAAAACACAAAGAGTGCGGTGTCTTTACCGGTCATTTTTTCCACGTTGTCGATCCACTGGTTCTTCATGGTCTCAAAGTGCTCGTAGGCAGCCTGGTTCCCAGGGTTCCTCAGCAGAATACGGGCAGCGGAGACCACCTACGGAGCAAACCAATCAGCAGTGCCCGTTACGATACAGCAGTGCCCCTTACCAACCAGCAGTGCCCCTTACGATACAGCAGTGCCCCTTACCAACCAGCAGTGCCCGTTACAAACCAGCAGAGGGCGTCACAGCCAAATCCAACAATATTCCCCCTGCCCTTCCAGCTAAGCCCAGCTCCTCTGTGGACAATAAAACCTGTTTTTTCTGTAATAACCACAGCTGCAGTCTCTGAGGTTATGCACTGCCTGCTGTGAAACAGCCTCTCCTTTCCTTCACCACGTTCCTTTCATACCTGCAAAACCCCTCTAGCCATGTAAATGGTAAATGGACTGCATTTATATAGCGCTTTTATCCAAAGCACGTTACAACTGATGCCTCTCATTCACCAGAGCAGTTAGGGGTTAGGTGTCTTGCTCAGGGACACTTTGACACGCCCAGGGCGGGGATCGAACTGGCAACCCTCCGACTGCCAGACAACCGCTCTTACCTCCTGAGGTATTTCGCCCCTGAGCTATGTATCACAGACTCTGAAGGCTATCAGCAGCCACCACAAGATTACATATGCACACTGCATTTACATTTCACCAGTTATCAGAGACTCTTATCCAGAGCCATTTACACAGGTATCATTTTTATATGAAATCTATTGACACAGCTGGATATTTACTGAAGCAGTGCAGGTTAGGTACCTTTAGCTCCAAGGTTTACCGGCAGTGAATCAAACTCACAACCTTTCATTTGCACACCTGCATGCACACACATACGCGCACACACACACGCACACACACACACACACACACACACACACACACACACACACACGTGCATGCGCACACATACGCGCACACACACACGCACACACAGGCCTGGTCTCAGAGCCAGAAACCCGGTTGTCACGGCGACACTGGCCTACCACGCACACACACACACACACGCACAGGCCTGGAAACCCGGTCGTCACGGTGACAGCGGCCTACCTGTGGTGTCAGCTCCCTGGTGGACTTCACGGCTGCCTGGATGCCCTCCACTGTGCCCTTGTTGGCCGTTCCCACGGCAGCAGCCTTCTCCGCCGTGGCGCCCAGCTTGTTGGCGTGGTTCTCAAAATTAGCGGCTCGTTCGTCGAACACCTGAGAGAATCAACCGAACACAGTTCGTAACGCACAAAAGCACACATGAAGAAACGCACGTAGAACCAGATACAACTCAAACAGCAGCTCAGCAGAGCCTGAATCAATTCCTTTTCAATTCAGTCATCTCAGGAAATCACTTGAAAGAATTAAACCCTGATTACAACAATTACAAATCTTTCATTCCCCATTTTTTCATCTTTATGCATGAAAAACAGCTCGCCTGCCTTATGCTGACTCATTCGGCAGGAAAGCTAACAGTAACCCAGCTAGAAAAGCGGTTTTGACGTGATGTTCCACTTTTGGCGATGACACATTTCACAGAAGACAGAAGACCTCAACATACAGCACCTAATTTTATCTGAGTTAGAAACTGAGCAGAGGTGGTAAAACGCTAAGCTAGCGCTACTGAATGGTGTCACGCTGTTAACCACTGCATCTGCCCCTGCTGACGTGTCTCTAACTGGATGCACTTAAATGGTACTTCCCCCCCCCCAGAACTGTGATTCAGCGGATGGGGGTCTTGGGGGGGGGGGGGGTGCACTGACCTCGTCGCGGTTGGGGGCGTTAGGGGGGGCGGTGGCCGCGACGGCCAGCAGCTTGATGGGAGTGGTGGTGTCGCTGAAGATGTCTGACACCTCCTGAGTCATGGCCTCCTGCATCTTTCCTTTCAGGTCCTGGCAGGGCAAAATTCAGCCAGTTATAACAACTGTCCTGGCAGGTCAAAATTCAGCCAGTTATACCAAGTGACCAAAATCTTACAGTAACAAATAAAAGCTGCTGCAAGATCTAGCAAAGTAACAGTAATTAAGTACAGAAATGAATATATTCAATGCACTTCCTTCTGAGGTTTCAATCATTTATTAATCCATTAAAATGAGACCCAAATCTGAAAGAAAAAATCTAAACGGCTAACATTTGTATGTATCAAAATGACAGAGAATAACCATCTTTCCACCACAGTGTACACACTGGGAGCACACTGACGCATGCTGAAAACCAGTGGGTCACTAGCACAGGTAAAGCGCATGATGTCAGTGTCAGTGTCAAGCGTATGATGTCAGTGCCAGTGGCAGTGTAAAGTGTATGATGTCAGTGTCAGTGTCAGTGTAAAGCGTATGATGTCAGTGTCAGTGTCAGTGTAAAGCGTATGATGTCACAGTCAGTGTAAAATGTATGATGTCACAGTCAGTGTCAGTGATTGTGCTGTAAAGCTGGGCAGCCTGCAGTGATGCCGCACGGCCAGCAGGGGGAGCAGCGGACCGGGTCTCACTTTGAGGGCCTCCTGCAGCTGTTCGGCGACAGCGTGCGCCTGGGGGGACTCGCCCTCGCCCCGCGCCGCCAGCTCGGCCAGCTGGGTCATCAGCTGCTCCACGCGCTCGCACTTCCCCAGGAGCTCCTGCCTGTATGGCCCCGCCATCGCGTTAGCCAGCCGCCGGCCCTCCGCCACCAGCCCGCGGATCGCCGTCTGGCCTGCGCGCGCATGGGGGGGGGGAGGGGGGGCATCAGTACAGCACACGCACAATCCCACTTTTTAATATCCCAATATTACAGAAAAGAGTACTGCAGAGTCAACAATGAGGAAACAAAAAACAGCTTGGATGGTTTTGCATCACCATTTATCACGATAAGGCATCCTCTGCTCAATTTTTCCAAAAAATGATCTGCATTGTGGAACGTGATGTTATAAAAGAAAGGCATCATTGTACTCTTTGACTCCGAGTTATGCAATTATGCTGCATGTTTGCACGCGTTGTCTCTGCAGCTGCACTTCAATGGTCTCCGGAAACGTCCCTCTAAAGAGACAGCAGGGTGCAGATCTCATCTCTGAGCCGCGGCTGAACAGCGTTGCATCATTCAGTAGCCTTCTCTGAGGAGCACGAGCAGCGCATTCTGACTCCGCCCCCCTCCAGCAGAGCACAGCTGGCCTCCACACACACTGTGCTGCTCAGGCCAGGGCTGCCCCACCCTGCTCCTGGAGATCTACCGTCCTGTAGGTCCACACTCCAACCCTAACAAAGCCCACCTCACTCAACAGCTAGAGCAGGGCTGCCCCACCCTGCTCCTGGAGATCTACCGTCCTGTAGGACCACACTCCAACCCTAACAAAGCCCACCTCACTCAACAGCTAGAGCACGGCTGCCCAACCCTGCTCCTGGAGATCTACTGTCCTGTAGGACCACACTCCAACCCTAACAAAGCCCACCTCACCCAACAGCTAGAGCAGGGCTGCCCAACCCTGCTCCTGGAGATCTACTGTCCTGTAGGACCACACTCCAACCCTAACAAAGCCCACCTCACTCAACAGCTAGAGCAGGGCTGCCCAACCCTGCTCCTGGAGATCTACTGTCCTGTAGGTCCACACTCCAACCCTAACAAAGCCCACCTCACTCAACAGCTAGAGCAGGGCTGCCCAACCCTGCTCCTGGAGATCTACTGTCCTGTAGGACCACACTCCAACCCTAACAAAGCCCACCTCACTCAACAGCTAGAGCAGGGCTGCCCCACCCTGCCTCTGGAGATCTACTGTCCTGTAGGACCACACTCCAACCCTAACAAAGCCCTGATCTTCCTGGCGAACGCCCCAGACGTTTCGCTGGCAAAAGCAGAATCCCGCGTAAAACCAGGAATGTGTAAAGAGCTGAAGGTTTTACACGCTTCGCTCCACAAACAAGCCTCACTAAACCCGCAAAAGGGGTCATTACACGCCAGGGAGCGCTACGGAATGTTCTGGAAGGAAGAGGGAAGAAAGAAACCACGAGTGCCCGGGCGGCTGCTGCTGTTGTCAGGAGGGAGGGAGGGATGGAAGGAGGAGGTTGGGAGGGAGGGATGGAGGGAGAGAGGGAGGGAGGCATGGAGGGATGGAGGGAGGAGGTTGAGAGGGAGGGAGGGAGGTGGATGGGAGGGAGGGATGGGGGGATGAGGGAAGAGGTTGGGAGGGATGGAGGGAGGAGGTTTGGAGGGAGGGAGGAGGTTGGGAGGGCGGAAGGGAGGGAGGAAGGGATAGACAGAGGGACAGGAAGGGACGGATGGAGGGCGGGAGGAGGCGGGACTCACCCACTCCGCGGTCGTCCACGGTGGGGTTGTCGATCCAGCGCTGGGCCTGCTCGATCTTGCCCTCCAGGTTGACGGCGGCCTTGGCGGGCCGGCTGTTGGCCACGGCCTTGTTGGTCTTGGACTGCAGGTTCTGCAGCGCCGTGGCGATCTGCTTGGCCAGGGCTCGCGCCTCGGGCGTGTCCCCTTTGCCCCTGGGGAGGGAAACAGCCGGCTGTAAACACCCGGGGGGGGGGGGGGCTAGCCTCTACCGCCACGGTTTAGCGCTAGCGGCAAAATCAGCAGAAGTGCAGCTCGTGTGAATAGTGGACTCTGAATCGAGGACTCTGTGCAGTCATTGGCCTGATCTGAATGGTTATCTGCAATCAGAATCTCATAAACAGTGTACTTACTCTACTTCCTCCTTTTCTTGTACCAGCGGCTAGCCTGCTTACTAATGCAATGCTATCTGTGTAATTATCTACTGTATCACTGTTATAGCAGTAGACTGCTAGTCTGATGACTTTGGAGACAGCTGCCAAAAACGTCTGGCCAGGGATCTGAAGACAAAAGACCCGCCAAATTACTGCAAGATAGAAAGCCAGCTTACTAGGTGGGTCTATAATCCAGGATCAGTGGTAAACCATAATTTGAAGACAAAAACAATGTTAAATGATACATGTTACTAACTAAAACGAACAATCTACTGAAGAGATTAGGAGATTTAAGAGCTTGAAACGACACTCATTTAGTCATGAATATTTGGTGAAAACTGATGCCTCCTTCCAAACTGTCAGTAATCTGTTAGCATCAGGGATACTGTACTGGTGTCTGAAGGGTTAGAGTGTTTGGGTTTGGGCGCGGGGTACTGCGGCTGTACTGTGACCTCCTGTGACCCCGTGACCCCTGTGACCCCTGTGACCCCGTGACCCCCGCAGCGGGCGGCGTACTGTCTGCGCAGGTCGGACAGCTTGGCGGTGAGCGCGGCGATCTCGCCCATGGACCGCAGGATGTCCTCGCGCTCCCTGGGGTCCTCGCACAGGTCGGCCATCTTCTTGGCCTCGGCCAGGAGCGCCCGGACGTTCTCCTCCCCCTCCGGACCGCCGTTGGGGTCTGCCAGCCAGTTCTGCAGGGGCACACGCCGACACGCGGCTCATCCGTCATGCTCGATCGACAACAACACGCCAACGCAGCCGTTTGTGCCTAGCTACTCACGTAGCACACGTGCGTCTGCATTTAGCGAACGCCCAGCGAAACCCACAGACAGTCTGAAATAACCACCACGGGCAATTCAGGTACAAATCATTCACAAAACCTCATGTATCCAAAAGTACACTGGAGACAGGGTTTCCACGGGTACACACATCACTCCCTCTGCATGATATTTAGATACTCAGTGCGGTTAAATTTTAGCCACTGGGGGGGGATGTTCTTATGCAGAGTGATTCATAGCTTTCACACACAACCCATTCACAGCTGGACAGCTTACTGAAGTAAAGGAGTTTGAGTTAAGAGGGAAAGTGATCCCAGAGTTCCGAGAGCAGCTCTCTAACGGATGCGCCACACTGCCCCCTGTGGCCTATTCCTGCCGGTGCGCATTTTCCCGGTTTTTTCAGGCTGTTTCGGGGGCCCACCTGTGCGGCGTCGATCCTCTTGGCGATGGCCTGTTTGGAGTTGGTCATGGCCTCCAGCTTGCGGGCGGCGTTCTCCACCTTCCCCGTCAGCACGTCCAGCCCCCCCACCACCTGCTGGGCCTTCTGCATGGCCGCGGGCGTGGCCCCCTGCCCCCTGAGAGAAACCCAGCACACACCTTAAACATCGCACACACCCAGCACACACTGTTACACTGCCTCCGATCCCACTGATATTAATCTCAGCTTTAATGCTGCAATCCGCACTGACACCACCTGACACGCATCCCATTGGCTCGTATGAATGGGCGGGGTCAATGCAAACAATGCCCGCACCAAACCATATGCAGTGGTCCACAGGCGAGCGCAGGTGTGTGATTGAGGGGTTCATCTCGTTACCTGGCCCACAGGCGAGCGCAGGTGTGAGACTGAGGGGGTCATCTCGTTACCTGGCCCACAGGCGAGCACAGGTGTGAGACTGAGGGGTTCATCTCGTTACCTGGCGCGCAGGGGAGCGCAGGTGTGTGACTGAGAGGTTCATCTCGTTACCTGGCGCGCAGGGGAGCGCAGGTGTGTGATTGCGGGGTTCCCTGGTTACCTGGCACGCAGGTCAGACACCTGGTCGGTCATCTGCCCCAGGGTCTTGGCGGTTCCCAGGATTTCACGGCGCTCCTTCCCGGCACACAGCTCGCCCACCTTCCCCGCCTCGTCCAGGATCTGCCGGACGGCCTGCTCCCCGGCGTCGCCTGGAAACGAGAGAGGGAGCACGCTGCACCGTTAGGGGGGGGCATTGTCCGGCGGGGGGGGGGGCGCCGTCAGCCCCCCAGCAAAGACTTACCAGCCCCCGCCCCCCGACCTTGGGCCTCTCAGTCTAGTTCTGTCCTTAAACTGCAATTTCAAACACCTGTAAACCTTTTCCAATAAAAACTGCCACATTCAATCGTATGCACCCGTTACCAAGGATACACAGTGTTATTAATGCAAAGCACCTTGATTGCTAATAGCTCCCCCTTGTGGAGAACCTTCAGCCCGCTAAACATGACTGTGCGAGTGAGAGAGTGAGTGAGTGAGTTACAAGTTCTAGTCCTTGAGGTGCTTTGCATCTACAAAGCCAGCTGAGTGAACTCATGGGGTGATGAGGACCCGTCTCTCCGGGCGGGGCGGGGCGGGGCGGGGCGGGGCAGGGCGGGGCGGGTAGGGCGGGGCGGGGCGGGGCGGGGCGGGGCAGGGCGGGGCTCAGACTCACCTGGCTGGCCGTTGGGGTCTCGGAGCCAGCCCTTGGCCTGGTTCATCTTGGAGTCGATGAGGGCCAGAGCGCGCTTCATGGCCTCCGTGTCCTGGGGAGGGAAGAGAAGAGGATGGATCATTTATTTACCGCGCTTCATAGCGCAGTTAAGCCGCGTTTCCACCGCAGGAACTATACCCCGGAACTAGGAACCTTTTGAGGAACTCAGTGCGTTTCCACCGCAGGAACTAGGGTCTAAATTTAGTTCTGGGGGCTTTGTTTTACCCCCCAAAACGTTCCTGCTCGGGGGGTAGTACTTTCCGAAAGTACAGGAACCTTTTGGGTGGAGCTTGCAGCGCTGAACATTTCTGATTGGTCGAGTACTCGTAGCATTTGTGTTGTATTTATTTTCCGCCATTACCCGCCATGTTTGAAAATATGCAGCGGCAAACCAATTTATTTTCATAATAACTTCAAATCAAACTTGTATGTTATGCGGCGCAGTAGCCTACTTTTGGTTATAGCCTGTCAACGTCTTAGAATTATAACGTGTGCTCTTCTGTTCTTTTCTTGCTTTAGTATTCGTTTTATAAAATGCTAAGCATTCGTGCTGGGACAGCATATTACGTAGGCTACCAAAACATTCAAACGGATTAATTCGGTTGCTGAATATTTTCTTCCGGATTTTCTTTGTTAGTCCGTTGTAATTGACTCAAAACGTTTGATACAGTTATGTGAGGTATGCGGTAGTTCTGCATAATTAACATTGGTGATACAGTACAAGCAAACTGGAAATCACCTTCCGCACTTTTTATCCGGGTAAAATAACAGGTTAATTCTAGTAATCTTCCCTTTATCTTTTTCAGACTGCCGTAATTTTACTCAATTTTACTGCCATTTTTCAATTCCACGAAAAGACCAGGACGACTATGGACTCATTTATGGTGCATGGTTCGCATCTGGAAGGCACACTTCGCTGCTCGGCTAGCAGTAACTTCGAAGGAAAGCAAACGGTGGCTGTACCACTACTAATTTACATTTTCACGCAAGTCCGAGTTTTCGTTCTATTCTTGTCATTTTGCGATTAGCCTATATGGAACTGACGACGAGAAAGTAATCAAACAGCAAATTGTTTACAACGTGTGCATGTTTTCTGCTGTTAATGAATGTGTTTGAGAGGATATATGAAAATCAATAAATACAAAAGTAACCATATATAGTCATTGTTGGTAACCCGTTGTATATAAGTGGAATAAACCACTCCGGGCTGTCCCTGTTATTAAAAAATAATGTAGGCTACTTCGGTGGTAGTATGGGGTTACAGAAGAAATCATATGGTAGATGGACCGACGACAACGTCAGTGGGCTAATTTGCCTAATCTTCGCGGTACTTTAGACCCCGGTGGAAACGCAGACAACCATTGGCTGAAGGAACCTTTTAGTTCCTGGTAAAGTAGTTCCTGGGACTGAAAGTTCCGGGTAATTTTGGTGGAAACGCGGCTTTAGTGTACAGCTGGCCGCCCCCGCTTTGAATGTTCTGTGAGTGGGTTCCCCCAGGAGCTGTCCTGGGGGGGTTCTGCTGTCTCTTCATTCCTGGGGGGTCTCTGAAACGCTGCGGTGCGTTTGCCCTGCATGCGCAGAAGGCCAGCACTCGCGACAGGCCACGCCCACGTCTCCAGGACGACCGGATCTATAGCTAGTGAGTTTCCTCACGGGGGGGGGGGGGGCGGGGGCTGCCGTTTTTATATGTTCCCGCATTCCCACAGTGTCCACCCTGGGGGCTGGGGGAGTGGGGGGGTGGGGGAGTTGAGGCACCCCCTTCCCCCACCCCCCCATAACCTCCACTGTGAAGGAAATTTACGAGCCGTGCATGGCCGTTCTCACGTGAGAGACTGCTCAAACTAGACTCAGCCGGTGGCAATGCCAGCCGCTCCCCTTCCTGCTTCACATCGGAGAAAGCGCCGGCCACGCCCGCCCGGTCGTGGTTAAGCGACTCAGACTGGGCAGAGCGCTGTGGACGCCCCGGTTGGGGTAGTTGAGGTTGGTGGGAAGCGCCAGTGTGTGTGATTCAAGGACACAAGCAGTTATACAACAGTCATGACAGGTTATGTATGTTCAGAGACAGAAGGCCTCAGAGTGTGAGGCACAGGCAGCGCATGTCCACTGCACACACAGGCCACCCAGGCACAGGTAACACAGGCAACACAGGTAAACGCACGGAGAACGAGTTCCCACAAAGTCTCCGTTTCGCGGGCAGTGATTCAGAACAGGCAATGCTTCTCAGAGGCGATGCAGCCCATACAAGCTCCGCCCTGGTGAAGCATGGAGACAGTGTTTTAAACACACTACAGAATATTAAAAGAATGAAGAGCTCAGCCCAGCGGCGTTAGCGCTAGCGTTAGCTCTACTGCGCGGTACCATCTTATCTGGAGAAGCGCCTCCTGTAGCGCCCAACGGTCGTTCCCTTTTTTGGCGAACATTTTTTTTAGCTGTGGTCAGCGCGGCCGGCTGAGTCATCCCCGTGGCGGACGCTGGCGTGTTTGCGCTGGAGCGCGAGATTAAACAGACCCCCCCCTCTTCGTAATCGCCCTCACGCACACTGCCCCCGCGTCCCGGTCACATGACCACGGCGGCGGCTCTTCCGCGGGACGCTAAATAAAGGGCCGACTGAGGCGTCGCTAAATTCAGCACACGGGCCCCCCCCCCCCCCCGTTCGCTACGACTTCCCCCGGCAAACCAGTGCCTGAAACCGCTGCGTAACCGGGGGAAACAGGGCCGCTGCTCACTGCTGAAATACAGGGCTGGACTCACTCAGGGAAAAGGGGGTTTAATTTAAGAGAGAACATCCCCTTTAATGAGCCTCCGTGTTGTTACATCATCTCCCGTCTGTAGCGGGACCTTTAACCCTGAAATTACACCGTAGTAAAAACAGAAATCTGGCGAGGGGAGATTGTTAAGGGTAAACGTTCTGCTAAATGTGTCTTTTCCCCATCAGAAACCGTTACGCACTGCACTTTGGCCCTGGAAACGGCACAAAACTGGATCTGCAATCGATTGCCTTTCCATCTCAGCAAAATGGAAATCAGGCAGTCTGTCCAAGTCCTTAAGGGCCATTTGGTCCGAGAGCAGCCCTGGCACAGAATGGGAAGCCATTTTGTTTGGACTTGCGCTGTTTGGATTTGGCTGATTTGGCCACATGAGGCAGACAGTTATTAGTGAGATCACGATCAGCAAACTAAGGATGAGATTCAACTGAAAACAGAAAAAGAAACAGAATCGACTTGGTGGCTTAAAATACTGGATTAAAAAAGGCAAAAGGATGTTCTGGCCTACATTTATCATCTCATATATACAGATTGTTGCACCACAGATAAAAGCAACAACTTCTAATGAACAGGAGGGGTATTTTTGTTTGAATACAAATTTACCCTGAAAACAAATTGCCTGAATACAAGTCACCTTAAAGTCCCCCAAATACCTTATTTTTTACAAAAAATTCAAAGCGAACTCAGCTCTGCTGAGTGATCTGACCGAGGGTACATCCTGACATCCGTCAGGCTGTGAATTATCTCTCTGAGCAAAGCATGCTTCCGCCCCGGCCCACGCACACAGAACGGGGGGGGACTCTGCCCTTTTCTTCGACCGGGCCCTACGGTGTGTGGGGGGGGGGGTCACCTGAGACGCTCACGGGTGTTAATCCCAAAACATGACAGAACTGAAGGAGCAGAACAGCACACACCAAAAAAGGCAATATAGCAAAAACAAACGCAAACAAAACCCAAAAAACTCTGCATTTCCGAATACAGCATCTCTGCATCGCCAGTGCTGATGCTGTATACGCACGCACACACACACACTCATGCAACCACACACTCAGTCAGTCACACAGTCACTCAGCCAGTCACTCACTCATCCATGCACACATGCACTCACGCACGCACACACACGCGCACACACGCGCACACGCACACGCGCACACGCACACGCGCACACACACCACAGCACACAGCAGACATGCGGCAGGAGAGAGGGCTGATGCAAGCTTACCTTCTACAGGGGAGAAAAGAACAGAGCGAGGAGGAAGAACAGAAAGAAACACTTTTAAAAAAGGAAAAGAGGAAAGGAACCAGAGCCACTGATGGGCAGAACAATATGGGAAAAGAGAGACAGCATGCGAAGCAGGAAGGCTTTACTGCCAAACAGAGGCAGCTAGGCAACTTTTCTCAAGCCACTGGCAACTTAAAAACTGAAAAAGCAACTTATTTTACACAGAATGCTTGCAGAAATGATGATTACATATCTATCAGGAGTTTATTCTCAAAATGAAAGAGTAGAAAAACCGACAGAAGGTAAATTGCCCCAAAATGTCACTTAAAGGACAGGTTTGGCTGGTTGGAGGTTGGGGCTGGGAGTGTACCCCTCTTCACCTGCGTGGGCCTGTGTGTGATGGGGTGGGGGCGGGGCAGGGAGAACAGGCCCTGTGTGTGAGGGGCAGGGGGGTCAGGGTTTGGGGAGGGGGGGGCCCACCTTGTTGGCCCAGGCGTCCTCGTCCCAGGACGTGAGCTGCAGCACGCGGATGATCTCGTGGATCTCGCCGCTCATCTTCTCGAAGGTGAAGTTCCGGTTCTTCAGCGCCTCCTCCACCCCCTGGCTCTGCCCGCTCTTCGTCGTCACAAAGATCTTGATGGCTGAGGCGGGGAAAAAAAAAAAACCGCAAGCGTCCGTTAGGGTCAAACACTACTGCCCTCTACAGGACGGACAGACAGACAGACAGATGGGCAAAACGAAAAGAAGCGGCTAAAGACTCGATCACAAGCAGCTGGCTGAAAATGGCTCATTCTGACGAACAGATGTGGAGCAGAGTTCTGTTTTGTGAACACGCCAAAGACCTCAAAGCACGTTTTTATAGCCTCTCTTTGTTGTGTTTCTTTTATAGCTTTTTAATGCCTCCGAGTCTCTTTATTGATCTGTTCTTTTCATTTATTGTGAAGCACTTTGTGCTGCGTAGAGGTGTGTGAGATGTGCTGTATAAATAACGGATGACTGAAGAAAATGAAAAGCCTGAATTATCCGTGTTGCCAAATGAACAGGGCTACCCATAATCCTCCTGGGGGAGAGGAAGTGATGTCATAGGTCACCTGATATGAGCACAGGCAGCAGCTCCTTGACCGTGTTCATGGAGTTGACCAGCATCACCCGGTGCTCCTGGTGAGTCAGCTCCTGCTGCCGCTCGTCGATCATCTTCGCCATTTTGGTCATCCCTGGAACACGCGCGCACGCACAATTCACGCACACACACACACGCACAGTCAGAGACAGAGACGCGCACACACGCACACATACACACGCACACACGCACACACACGCACAGTCAGAGACACAGACAGACACGGACATGCAGACACACACACACACACACACACACACAGCCATACAAACAACTATTAAGCAATTACAGTCTTAGAAATGATGATTCTTACAAGCACACAGCATATTAAATGATTTAATATTATAATCAATGTAATGTAATCAATGACTGAAGTCAGGAAAATGGAAAAGTGAGGTCATTCAGGAGCAACATTCATATGTTTAATTATTCAGGCAGATAGACATTCGCAATAATATATCTGAATTTCTTCAACTACTGATCACTCATATAATTCATCTCAAACCTAACCTACAGGATTCATGTGTTTCCAGGTTTTACACACACAAAGGGAGGAGAGAAGCAGGCTAACCTGGTCCCAGATTTTTAGTGTACGTGATGAGATCTTCCATGGACTCCACCACCTCAGCCACCGTCAGATACTCCAGAATGCCTTTACACACGCGGATTATTTTACGGACCTGAAATAACCAGAGAATTCACACTAATTTAGTGCTGTTATGTATTAATAATTAAAAAAATAAAAACCAACAGTTATGACTAACGATATAATCACAGCATCAAAATATCTCGTCTTTACACTGCCAACTTGCATATGAGCAAATTCCCTATAGCATATCAATACTTATGCATGAGACATCCACACAGATCCATAAATGACATTCACAGCAGTCACACCAGGGACCATGGTGAATATTCATCGTTATGGTTACGCAAGCAGCCCTACTGAACGCATCACGTTAGCATCCTTGTGTACGCTCTGAAAGTGCGGTTAAATCAGCATTTCACATGTCATTCTGGTGAGCTCTGCTTGGTGATATGATTGCTGTACTCTATGTAATATAATAACAGTAGCCAATGTGAAGGGCCGTTCTGCTGTAAGGGATGAAAGGACAGAGCTCGCTGCTTCTCTGCACCAAGGCCTGCCTCGTGATCATCTGGAGCTTTTAACAAAGCGTTTAATGTCAATTTCAATGCTGCCAGCCAATGCCAATAAAAGGCAATCCGATGTCCACATACACACACACACACTTGTATACACACACAAGGATATGAAACAGAACTGAAAGCTAAAGATGAAGGGGGTTTGAGGGAGAATGAGCCGGCTGCCCTGATAGGTGTTGTGTTGTGTTGTGTTGTGTACTGTGTTGTGTTGTGTTGTGTTGTGTACTGTGTTGTGTTGTGTGTTGTGTGCTGTGTTGTGCTGTGTGCTGTGTTGTGTGTTGTGTTGTGTGCTGTGTTGTATTGTGTGTTGTGTGCTGTGTTGTATTGTGTGTTGTGTGCTGTGTTGTGTGTTGTGTTGTGTGTTGTGTTGTGTGTTGTGTGCAGTGTTGTACTGTGTGTTGTGTGCTGTGTGTTGTGTGTTGTGTGCTGTGTTGTATTGTATGTTGTGTGCTGTGTTGTGTTGTGTGTTGTGTGTTGTGTTGTATTGTGTGTTGTGTGCTGTGCTGTGTTGTGTTGTATTGTGTGTTGTGTGCTGTGTTGTATTGTGTGTTGTGCGCTGTGTTGTATTGTGTGTTGTGGGCTGTGTTGTATTGTGTGTTGTGGGCTGTGTTGTATTGTGTGTTGTGTGCGGTGTTGTATTGTGTATTGTGTGCTGTGTTGTGTGTTGTGTGTTGTGTGGTGTTGCATTGTGCTGTGTGTCGTTGTGTGTTGTGTGGTGTTGCATTGTGCTGTGTGTCGTCGTGTGTTGTGTGGTGTTGCATTGTGCTGTGTGTCGTTGTGTGTTGTGTTGTGTTGTGTGTTGTGTGGTGTTGCATTGTGCTGTGTGTCGTCGTGTGATTTCAGGCCTGCCGTACCTCGGCCTCGTCGAAGGTGAGGAGCAGGTCGGAGGTGCCGGAGAGGATCCCGCGGGAGCCGTCGATGAGGTAATCGCGGGCGGGGACGGAGTAGGGGTCGGCCTTCAGCATCTGCGCCGCCTGGACCAGCTTCCCACAGGCGTTCTCCACCCTGCCGAGGACGGGGGGGGGCGGGTTTCAGAGGGGCGGCGGGGAAACGCGCGCTCTACCGCCAACGTAACGCCGCTAACGTTACGCTAACGTAATGATAACGTAATGCCAGCGTAACAGCAGCAACGTAACACCGCCAACATAACAACTCAAAAAAGAGTTCAAAGAGCTCTATGGTACCAAACAACCTGATAAATGTATTTGCTGCTAGCAATCAGAAAGAGAAGAAAACACAAGAAATCTGTTCGAAGGAAGAAAAGCCAAGAAAATGTCCAGAAGGAAGGCCTTTTAACGTGTTTGCCTGTCAATGAAACTGGGTGCAATAGCAGCCCCGCCAATTTCCAGTCACTGGGTTCTCCTGTCTGTGTGTCTGAAAGCTTGAATCTCTCTGATTTTCTGAACAGACGGGCTGGTTACACAAAAAAAAAAAGCTGTCAGGTTTAGTCAAATGTCCATTCGATCCAAAAGGAGTGTAACCATTTTGACTTGAGTCTCTGAATTGTGCGATTCCAACGTTTCAGAGCTGTGGCTCCTGTCAGGGCCAGATCTCCCTTCAGAAAGTGATTTCATCTCAAGGGACTTCCTGGTGAAACAAATAAATAAATAATTCACTGCCGAGACTCTATAAAGCTAATAATGACCGCCTGAGGCTGTTGCTGAATTTAATTACGTGCACACCAGCAGTGATTACTCGTTAACTGGAAGGTTCCGGAAGCCTAACTGTCGCTGTGCAGGAGGAGCAGCGCAGGAGGAGCAGCGCAGGAGCAGCAGCGCAGGAGGAGCAGCGCAGGAGCAGCAGAGCAGGAGGAGCAGCGCAGGAGCAGCAGCGCAGGGCAGGCGGACGGATGTTCTGTCCTCCGCCAGTCATTCCAGCATCGACCCGCCTTTTACACAAACTCCCATGATGCCGAGCAGGGGCATTTCCCAGCACTGTAGAAATGAACCTTCCTGCGGTACCCGCGGTGCGAGCGCTAGGGGAGCGTTAGCCCGTCTCTCCCCGGGCCAGGGGCCTCACAGAGGGAGAGATCGCCCGGCTGCTCCCCGCTGTCAGAGGGGGGGGGGGGGTGAGGAAGCGGAGGGAGAGAGAATGAGAGAGAGGGGGAGGGAAAGAGGGAGGAAGATTAGGAGAGTGAGAAGGAGAAAGGGCACAAGAGGAAAGGGGGAGTGACACAGAGCAAAGGGGAGAGGGAAGAGCAGAGAGAGAAAGAGAGAAATAACAAACAAGAGAGACTGAAAGGGGGAGGAGAGAGAGTGGGGGGGGGGTGGGGGACAGAGCGTTTTTGGCCTGCTGGCTCGGGGCTGGAATGTGCTGGACGGGGACAGACATGGCGACCGTAACGCCCTTATCAGATGGGGGGGGGGGGGGGCAGGACTTTGGCGAGAGGCTCAAACTGGAATCTCCCACATTGACACGCAGACCGCTGGGTAACGGTGAGCCTGGATGGGTTGTGCAGCATCGTATCATAACGCTCTCTCTCTCAGGCTCCTACACGCAGCTCAGACGCTAGGCGCTAGCCCAATACGCTCTCTCTCAAGCTCTTACACAGCAGCTCAGACGCTAGGCGCTAGCCCAGTACACTCTCTCTCTCTAAGGCTCTTTACACAGCAGCCCAGACGCTAGGCGCTAGCCCAGTACGCTCTCTCAGGCTCCTACACGCAGCTCAGACGCTAGGCGCTAGCCCAATACTCTCTCTCTCTCAGGCTCTTACACAGCAGCTCAGACGCTAGGCGCTAGCCCAGTACGCTCTCTCTCTCAGGCTCTTACACAGCAGCTCAGACGCTAGGCGCTAGCCCAATACGCTCTCTCTCTCTCAGGCCCTTACACAGCAGCTCAGACGCTAGGCGCTAGCCCAATACGCTCTCTCTCTCTCAGGCCCTTACACAGCAGCTCAGACGCTAGGCGCTAGCCCAATACGCTCTCTCTCTCAGGCTCTTACACAGCAGCTCAGACGCTAGGCGCTAGCCCAATACGCTCTCTCTCTCAGGCTCTTACACAGCAGCTCAGACGCTAGGCACTAGCCCTATACGCTCTCTCTCTCAGGCTCTTACACAGCAGCTCAGACGCTAGGCGCTAGCCCAATACGCTCTCTCTCTCAGGCTCTTACACAGCAGCTCAGACGCTAGGCGCTAGCCCAATACGCTCTCTCTCTCAGGCTCTTACACAGCAGCTGAGCAGCTCAGACGCTAGGCGCTAGCCCAATACGCTCTCTCTCTCAGGCTCTTACACAGCAGCTCAGACGCTAGGCGCTAGCCCAATACGCTCTCTCTCTCTCAGGCTCTTACACAGCAGCTCAGACGCTAGGCGCTAGCCCAATACGCTCTCTCTCTCTCAGGCTCTTACACAGCAGCTCAGACGCTAGGCGCTAGCCCAATACGCTCTCTCTCTCAGGCTGTTACACAGCAGCTCAGACGCTAGGCGCTAGCCCAGTACGCTCTCTCTCTCTCAGGCTCTTACACAGCAGCTCAGACGCTAGGCGCTAGCCCAGGAGGGCAGAGCAGTGTGTGCAGGCAGCCCGTCAGGCTGTAACTGCAGCTCTTCGCCACACTGCGGTGAGCAGAACCTTCCTTCCCCACGGTAACCGGGAGCAGCTGCTGGGAGACAAGCTTAGCGCATTTACGGGCTCGCCTTTGTCCTTCGGGAGCCTCCCCTGTTCAGACGCCGTATTAAGTAACGCTCTTCTTTTCTTAGACACCCTCAAGACAACAGGGCTCACTGTACAGTCATCTTACGTGGTTTCACACCTTAAAGTCTAATCAGTTAAAGCCCCCCCCCCCCCCCCCCCCCCCCCCCCCCCCCCCCCCCCCCCCCCCCACCTCCTTTTGATACACTGAGCAAATTAATTTCAACAGAGAGACACGTCTTTATACATGAAGCCCCAACCTGAGAGAGATTCTACAGCCCAAGTAAGGGCCTCTTCAGGCTTTTCAGTTTACGAGCAACAGTCTGATTTGATTCATGGTCTCTTGGCAGGAGAGGCTGGGTCAGCTGGAGAGGCACTTCTGCTAATGCTAGCCACGTAACAATTACTCAAGCCCAACTCCTACACCGCGTCTCAGTCAAAGGGCAATCTTCCTAAAACGCAGTGTCATTTCTGCACCGTGATGGATGGCAACAAGGGCTTTCACATACAGCTGTGTCCTTCTGCTGAGTCATGTGGACCAATCAGCAGGCTCCTCTTTCATACGCCATCGAGCCCAGAGCAAATGAGTGTCATTGATACTGTACAGCGATTTTTATGGCTCTTTCCTGTCTTTGACTCACACAATGTAAAATATGAACAGCATAAAAGCGAAAGAGTACGCATGACATTCATAACAGCTAGCGCTGTACGCACAGAAGATAATGAAACACCATTTATTACACAGAGATGTCTTGTAATAATCCACGCATATTTCTGAGAATTGGTGCCTGGTTTTGGGCTTAATTACAACAAGAACACTGGATTAAGTCACAGGCTAAAGTCACTGGCCAAATCACTGGATGAATCTCTGAATAAAGTCACTGGCTTATTTATGGATTTATTTAGGCCTACAAAGAAAGCCATCGTGCCGGTGCCTTGGAGAAGGAGGGATGATCTACAGACAGACAGACGGGTGGACGGACAGACAGACGGGTGGACGGACAGACAGTCCGTCTGCAGGGCTGGCGGCTCAGCTCACTTGATGAAGGCAGGAGGCATGTCCCTCTTCATGATCTGGTCCTCCGTGGTCTGGACGGTCTCCTTCCCCACCTGGAGCGCGGAGAAACAGGAAACAGGGGAGTCAGGCAAGTGCCTCGTCTCACAGCGTCACAAACCAGAGAGTGGCCGGGACAGGCACACAGACAGAGTAAGTATCCAGCGGAAATAAACAGACTCCCTTGTTCATTAAGTGACACTGCCTGTTTAATAGGGTTCTCATTGTGCAATAAACCTGGAACAATAACGCTCTGTGTGAACAATGCAGTCGGGCTCGGGCTAACGGGCAGGAGCTGGCCGCTAACGGCGGGGGGGGGAGGGGGGGGGGGGGGCGGACACTAACGGTGATGACCAAGCACTGACGCATCAGGGCGGGAAACTTCGACCTTCGAACCCCTGCGAACCATCAAAGGAGAGCTCTGCTCAGGCAGACAAACAGGCAGCCCTCCCTGATAAAAACCACACACTGCATTCTCCAGTCCCAGACCGGCGGAACGGTGTACTGAGCCCAGGCGCTCACCATGAGCACAGGCTAAACAGCAGCGTACGCACTCGTATACACTCCAACACTGGAGCATAAACACTGCAGGCTTAAACGCAAGCTGGGTCATTAGCTCACTGTGCCTGGGTCACATCTGTATTTGCCCTGAAGGGGGCAGGGAGGGCTGAGCACGTGGACCAATCCGCTCGATCGGGAGCACAGCGTTTTGTCCTCCGGGGTGTGGCGACATCGCGCCAGCTGGTTATCCCATCTCCGCTGCGGTCCGCGGGGGGCGGGGCCACATTCCGCGCGCGCGGGGGGGGGGGGGGGGGGCGGACACAGGAAGTGACACGAGTTTCCCCCCGAACGCTTTGCTGGGGACCACGGAGGCCTATGGTTTCCTCCTCCGCTGGCCTCAGCCCAGCAGAGCATGCTGGGAAAATGCTGTCCTCACACAACACAGCAAGAGGCCACAGGAAAGCTGCAGACACTACCGCTTACACAGCGAACTGAACCGGTTTAAAACAAAACACCAGTGAAAAGAAATTCACCAAACATCGCTGCCGCTGCGTCCAGATCCCGCTTCTGTACCGTTAAGTATAGTTCCGCCTGGCAACACCAGTGCAACTGCATTCCAGTGACACCACTTCCAGATTACAGAATGAATCAAGTGAAACTTTCACCGCACCACAGCAACGCTGACAGGATTACAGAGCTGCCCTCCAGAGCTGGAATTTGATGTGTGGCCTAGTGGGTATTTAAAAAGGAACTGAGCATTTTGAATGCAACCAAAGAAGGTCACATAATTCACTGTGCAGGAACTGGTGCTTTTCAGCACCGATCAATTCTTTCAGCCAATAAAATAAGAGAGAGGGGGCAGGGGTGGAGGCATATTGATTAACATGTAGGAAACTCAAACACATCGACGCTAGTTCATCACACTGGTCTGCACTGAGAGCAGTTAGCCTCAGCGCTAATGGAAACGTACGTGCGGGAAACTGAGTTTAATTTTACAAACAGCTGAAACACCAAACACAGCAAGAAGTAGCTGGGTTAAAAATCCACACTTAAAAAAAGATTATGAGTTCTAAATACTGAAATTTTAATTTAACTGTAGATAATAATAAACAGCTCATAGGGGCCACAGAGGAGTACTAGCAGCATGTGTATTAAAACAAATAAAAGATTTCTGACTGTATGAAGAATATAAAAATAAATGGAATTCAGTAAAATGGAGTCAGGTGGTTTTTAACCTTTGTGACCCACAAGTAGCTTCGCAGAGCCAAACATACTGTACAGCAGCGTTAGGATTACTTCTTTGAACTTCTAGATTTAATCGCGCGGTTTTCGTAAGGAATTTCCCAGAGGTCCACATCATTACCGGGAGCTCCTCTGAGCAGATTTCCTGTTTAAGCTCACGGCGAGTTCGCGGACGGCTCCAGCACACGGCCATCAGACCCGCGGCGGCACGCAGAACCTGGTGGGCCTCTCCTCCCCAAAATCACAGACAGGCACTCGGGTCTGGCCACAGCACTGACGCCCGAGAGCACACGCCTCCACTCCGCTCAGGTTGCGAAACGAATCTTGCGACAACGCATTCTGCGCTTAAAACCGAAGCTCTGGCCCTGCTCTACAAAAGACAAACACACAGGAAGCCCGCTCTGGGATTCGGGCCTGAAAGGGCCTGTAATGCTCTGTGTGATGACACACTCTCCCCAGTGATGCGGTGTGTCCTCCAGCAGGCGAATACCCGAAACGCAGGAGCGCCTCTCCACTCTGGAGACGGGCCAGGTCCCTCCGCAGCCCCCTGAAATAACCCCTTCCATATGACCACTTCCTGGCTTTGTTCAAATTTAGCGTCTGGGGGATTTTTTTTTTTCATGACATAAAAGTCTTCTCTCTCTGTGTCTGTCAGTGTGTGGCAGGGGTGCATTAGAGAGCTAACTGGAGCACAGAGGACTATTGTGAAATTTGGCTGCAAAGCCTGCTATTCAAGTTCACCATTTCTGTCTACCAGACCAATGGCCTTTAACCATTTGAAGAGCAGGTTTTTTTTTTTTTTTACGATATTCTTTCAAAATTCCGTTAAAATTATGTCAGTATCCCAGAATTCAACAGCTTTCAGTTACCCCTAGCGATTGTTACATCAGCATTAGAATGTTCAGTTAAGAGCGTTCTCATCACGTACGCGATCTCACACCTTAAAGGGTTAAAATGACTGACAGACTGGATGCAAATAAAACAGAAGAATATAATATACAGATGGCACACAAATTGCAGAAGGACAGAGGCTTTTTTGGGAGGTTATACAGACTGTGCACGATATGGAGAACATATGTTTAGTGTCTTATTATACAGCCTAGTCGAAATTACAGCCAGAAGGTTTATTATAATCTACACTCAGACCGTGGAGCTCTCCGAAAATGGATTTTCTTCCCCTTTAAAGCCTTATATCTGACCAAAGCTAGACACGAACAGATAACACAAAGACCTCTCTCTCTCACACACACTGGCCCTGACCTACATGAGCTGCTTTAAATATAGAGTAGGGTCTCCAGCCCTGCTGCAGGGGAGGGGGGGAGACACTGACCCAATCCCTGACTCCTCCACAGCCCCCCCACCCCCCCTCTGAGTCAGGCGGGACAGGCAGAGACGGAGGGACCCCAGTGAACGAGTGTGGCTGGAGGATGAGTAATCGCTTCCATCCTTTTTTTTTATTTTTTTAAAGCGCGCCACGTACCGCGCAGAAGAGGGCCAGCGAGCTCCTCAGACACGCAGACGGACGTCTCCGCTCGCTGGCGCGGAAAAGGTTACCCCCCCCCACCCCATCGGCCGGCTGCCAGCCCGGGGGGGGGGGGGGGGGCTCGCTAAGGCCCCGAGGAACAGCCGCCCCCTTTGTCCACACGCCCCCCCCCCCCCCCCAGCAGAAAGAGCCTCTTCAGGCTGAAAGGAGCAGACGGACTCCCTGCCCCAGAGCACTATGGGACAGCTTTCAGGCAGCAGTTGCCCATCTTTAAACATCGCCATCCACTCATGCACATCACCACTGCAGGCCAGCTTCCTGTACAGGCTGCAGTAAACCATCAGATACTGCAATAAACCGTCTGATACTGCAGTAAACCGTCTGATACTGCAATAAACCGTCTGATACAGCAGTAAACCGTCTGATACTGCAGTAAACTGTCTGATACCCATCAGATACTGCAGTAAACCGTCTGATACTGCAGTAAACTGTCTGATACCCATCTGATACTGCAGTAGACTGTCTGATACCCATCAGATACTGCAGTAAACTGTCTGATACTGCAGTAAAAGCTGCTGCCCCTCTCACAAACTTAGTCAGTTAAACACACCCCAGCAACAAAACAACACAGCAAGGAAATAAACAGACAGACGGGGCCAAATTACACTAATGTTAGTCAAATAAAAACTTTCCAGATGTCATTTTGTTTTTAAAAACCAACTAAATAAATTCACTTTTGTTCCATTCAAACCAAAACCAGACTGACAGAAAAAAAAACACAGCATGTGACATTATAATGTGATTGTATATGGAAATTACAGTACGTAGTGTGACGACATACTGTGACTTTACAATGTGACTGTATATTGCGATTGTATAGTGTGATTGTACAATGTGAGTATATGTGTTTTGTGTGTATACGTGTTATATAGTGTAGTGCAGGGCAGAATGCCCTGCTCGGTTGCCAGTGTAAACCCATCCAGCTGCTGATTTTGGGGTACACCAGCTCCAGTGACCGCTCCTGTCTCAGACCCTCTAACAGGATGCGTGCGACAAAACAAAAAAAGCGATTAGGCCTGCGCACGGGACGACCCGCTCGACCGGTTCAGCCCATTTGCATGGGTCTGCTCGCGCACCCCCGTTCTCAAATTTCAGCTCTTAACAAACAGATCACACCCAATCCCCCACAGACAGGGAGTCAGTCTGTCCCTCTACAACACAACAGAGGGCCACTGTCCGGACGGCTGTAAGCACAATCCCATCCCCCTGACCTATGGGCCTGATTTTAACTCTGGAGCGTGCGTTCTGCTCAGAGTACCGCAGTGCTCGCGCCCGGCCTCCTCCTCCTCAGGACGTCCCAGGGACTTCACGCGTGAGGGATGCAGTTCTCACAGCCTGGCTCAGGTTCAGCTGTTCTGTGTCCTTCTGTGTTAGGGTCCGGTCAGAGACCGATTAGGGTCCGGTTAGGGTCCGGTCGGGGTCTGGTTCGGGTCCGGTCGGGGTCAGGTCGGGGTCCGGTCGGGGTCAGGTCGGGGTCCGGTCGGGGTCCGGTCGGGGTCAGGTTAGGGTCTGGTTCGGGTCCGGTCGGGGCCCGGTCGGGGTCAGGTCGGGGTCCGGTCGGGGTCCGGTCGGGGTCAGGTCAGAGACCGATTAGGGTCCGGTCGGGGTCCGGTCGGGGTCCGGTCGGGGTCCGGTCGGGGTCCGGTCGGGGTCCGGTCGGGGTCCGGTCGGGGTCCGGTCGGGGTCCGGTCAGAGACCGCTCGTTGTCGATAGCCACGCGGCCGCAGGTTTCTCACGCAGCTGTCAGCGAGTGTCAAACACCGTTCGCCGCGCGCGCAGGAGGAAGCGTGCGCTGGGGTGATCTCAGGTGGTGAAGGAGGAACCACACACACGCCGCCACTTCCTGCTGCTCAAACAAACCACGGAAAAAACACGCCTTCGCTACCGAGCGCAGGGTTTCTGTTCCACCTGCACGAGCAGCCCAGCGGATAACAGCGGCAGACTCTCATATCTGTCCTCAAGTGCTAATGAACCGCTCGGGCTGTTTACACAAGGCGTCCTCAGGTCTCATGCTCATTCAGCCAGCCTGAATAAGGGCAATAAAGGTTAAAGAGCAAAGTGGTGAAAAGCAGAGATGAATAGCAGCGAAGCTCTCAAGACAGGTCATTTCAGGTCAAAGCAGGAGGAAAACGTTTTCATTCAAAGACCAGTGACCAAAATGACGGTTGTGGGGAAAGAGAGAGAGGGGAAAAAAAGGAAAATCAGCAACATGACACAAACGCTTGGTGGAAAGAGAGAATCGTCCCAAAGCTTTATTCTGTAGGTACGCACGCCAGTATGAAACGACTCACACGAGACTCACGCAAAGCAACAATAAATCGCATCTGAGGTGAAATAAATCAGAAGTGCTCCCCCAGTCTGATTTGTGTGTCCCTCCCCCAGCAGGCGGGGGCACGCGGCTCCTGATCGTAAGCGCTGAGGTCATCTCCCCGCTGACTCGCGCGCGGCTCGGACTCCGGATGGCCACGCCCACACGCCCGCGCGCTCGCGCCTCCACAGCTCACACCGCGGCTCTCTTACCGCCAGCTGCTCCGCGGTGCTCGTCCCCTACAAATCACCTGCTCCCCCGCGGGGGACTGCATGGAGAAGGAGACTCTGTGTCTCCCTGACTCACGCTATTCTCTCCCCACCACGGCCCCTCAGGGACCTGCCCCGCCCTGCCCCGCCCCTCCCCTCCCCTCCGCGCACGTCTGCGGTGGTGATCTCTGCAGCGTTTGGCGGTAAGGACTGGGAGAGGCCACGCTCGCTGGAGTTCACCTTTACGACCCTGCGCACAGCTGAGCAGAAGAGCTCATTCTTCAGCCCTTCTGAAGAGCGGGCTTTTTGGAATGTTCTTTCACAATTCTATGTCGGTGTTCTAGAACTCCGCTGCTTTCAGTCACCAGCAGCGATTGTGACATCAGCATTAGAATGTCCAGTTAACAACATTCTAATCGCTTGTGTGTGATCTTACGCATTAAAGGGTTAAAAATGACACGCCTGTGTGTTTAATCTGCAGAACACAACGTGTGCAAACCTGCCGTCACTAAGTGAGCGATCACAACGCTCGACTCGCGCAGTCCAGAGTCTGAAATGCACTTCCTGTGAGCGATGACAGGAAGCCAGAAGCAGCGGGTACTAGGAAGCGCTGTCCTGTCTGCAGACGGTTCCGCACTTCGCTTGAATACACGCGTTTCCCGTTATCTTGAAGAGTTTATAAGGTGCTATTTTTGCAAGTGTCGCCATTTCTAAAAGATCCTAAAATTGTCTGGTAAAAACACGCTCCTACACTCTCGAAATGCCCTCCAGCTCCTGGTGCTTCCCCCTTCCACACACGGCGCTGACTGACACGGCTGACTGCACTCAAAGACAGCCCCGCCCATCCTGCCCCACAGACCGGAGACAGGGTGATTCTGCCTCGTCGGCACAGTCTAGAGGCTCCCGCGCTGCCAGGGGGCTGCTGGGTAGGGGCCCGACACCGCGCTGCTCGCACACGTGCCGATTGGCTCATCCAAATCTGGAGCAGTTCCTTACCGGCTGACTGGCCAATCAGAAGCAAAGAAACGCGAAGCGAGGACAGCGAGAGCTGACTCAACTGTGCCTCAAACACAAGGAGAACCGCCGCTTGGAAATAATCTGATTAAATAAAACGATATTAAAAAAACTACATGCTGTTCAGTTAAACAATCATGACCCAAAAAACTGCAATGTAAACACAATGCAAGCTGAAAAACCCAGTAATCCAACGGTCAGGTCTACATTTAACTGAATACAGTCATTAGCTGCTCGGTGGTTGCACTCGTGTTTACAATAACGTACAGTGACGTTTTCAACAGGTTAAGCTGCTATTCTGTCATTCACAATAGCACCATTTCCCCCTTTCACTCATCAGAACACAGCTGGTTCACAAGGAGCACGCAGGCTAGGCTTTGCAAAAACAAACAGCTTCTTTGTATCTATTCTTCCCAGGATGCTTTGCGTGCAGGAGTGAGCTACAAAGAGCCGTGACATCACCCCATTCCGGAACCCTCACACAGCCGTCCTGCTCGACGGTCGGACGTCATGTTACTTTGGTTCTTAAGTTCACAGCAAAGGCTCAACATGTCTTTGGGAATCAATTTAAGCCACTTCACATGGGCACTGTGTAAGACCACCGCAGCATCAGAAATATACTCAGGAGCACATCTAATATTCCCATATAGGTATGAAAATCCCTTATGAACTATATGCATAACAGCCCTTCACATGCATGCAGCCTAGGCCTGTTTCGCTAAAATGCACAGACATACGTCCCTCATGATAAAGCATCGACATTAAGAAATACCGTCTCCTCTTCAGCCGAACGTCTCAGACGTGTGAATGTGAAGGAGGATGCTGCACGTCCCGAGCGTGCTATCTCCTGCATGAGGTGTCAAACCGATTTTGGCACGTAAAGCTGCTGCAGCCGGAATCAGACGGTGAGTCAGCACGCGCGCTTTAACCGAACGTCTTTATTCCGCGGCAGGCGAGTCTGTCAGGGAACCGTCCGTCCCGTGGAGGTCCTGTTCTGTGCTAAGCCCTGTCTGGCTTGTTGGCTGGTGAATTTTTGGGATGCGCCAGCCACTGGGGCCAGTGGATAATAAAGTTAGTTTCCTGTCTTGGATGAGACACAATGTTTAAACACGCGGGATCAGCGGTTTCGAAACGACGGTGGGGGGGGGGGGGGGGATGGGGGGGCGGGGGGGGGGGGGGGGTGACAGAGTTGCGTAGCGGCAGTTAGACACAAACGGGCAGGAGGGATGGTGTGATTCTCTGGCCGCTGGAACGTTGCCAAAGCAAGCGGACGCTCTCGGGGGTACAGCGATGCGAGGAACGTTAATAGACGCGAGGGGTGGGGGGGGTAGGATTTCAGTTTGCTTGGGGGGTGGGGGGGTACCCCTGTCTCCTGGCCGCCCCCCCAGCGGGGGCTGGGGGACTTGGCGGTGGGCGCAGACAGAGACGCGCAGACCCTCGAGCGCGCCAGGAGTCGCCGCCGCCACCGGTGCCACCGGGACGGGCGCTCAGCCGTCTGTACGCCGTAAAAAGCAAAGGAAGGAGAAGAGAAGAAGAGAAGAGAAGAGAAGACGGAGGAGAGGACGCCAGCAGAGGCTCTTATGTAGTAATCAGCAAGCAGGCGGCTCATCACCGGCTGGTCGGCCTCAGCCCATCTCTGTGCTCCTCGCTGCAGTGCAAACAGGGTGTAAATGGGGTGTTAACAGGGTGCTAAGGCAGTGCAGGTGTTACACAGTAGTGTGCAGTGTTAATTCAAAAGAAATCATCTTCTCTGTTTGATGCAGCAATATGTTTGTGAGGGGGAAAAATCATAATTAAATACACAGATAGGCCAGAACCAGACTCCACTGTGAAAGCTCACAAATATATGATTAGAATGTTCTCAACTGAACATTCTAACGCTGATGTCACAATCACCACCGGTAGCTGAGGGCAACGGAGTTCTAGAACACCGACTTCTAACAACATTGCAACAGACGGGACTCTTCAAAGGGCTGAAACACGGAAGCCTTGAGAAGGTGAGGTAAAGCTGGCAGTAAATGCGCCGTGCGTCCTGAGAAGGTGAGGTAAAGCTGGCGGTAAATGCAAAGCTGGCGGGCGTCCTGAGAAGGTGAGGTAAAGCTGGCGGTAAATGCAAAGCTGGCGGTAAATGCGCCGTGCGTCCTGAGAAGGTGAGCATCGATTCCGCACGCTGACTCAGCAGCAGGTGCGGGCTGCTGGGCGGCGAGGGAGGTCGATAACCGTGCGGCACTTCCCCTCAGAGAACGGGACCGATCTTCGATTCCGCTCCCCGCCAGCTCTCTTTCAGAACCGCCCCAAGTGCCCCGAATCTGACCGGCTCGGCCCCCACGCCCCCCCCCCCCCCCCCCCCCCCAGCACAGGCCAGGCTAATGCAGGCCAGGGGAATATCGACCGCATCTAAAAACTCCTCCTGAAGATTACAGGGAGCAGGCCGCTGGGGATGAGTCATAACTGCACTGGGGTGAGTGTCCAGCTCAGCTGCAGGGGATGAGTCTGTGCATATCACACTCACAGCCCACAGCCCCCCCCCCCACCCACCCACGCCCCCCCCCACAGCCTCAACCCAGCGCCTCCACCACAGACACCACCCCACCCCCCCCCCTCGCCCCCCCACCACAGTCTCCACCGTCAGCCCCCCCCCCCCACCCACAGCCTCCACCCACATACACATACACATACACACAGACACACACACACAAAGACTGCTTCATTGGGCAGCTCATCTGCAGATATTGCCCACATATTTCCACTGGTCTCCAGAAGGCCCTGGCACCGTAGAGAATCCTCCTTTTCACTGACCCCTCTGTCTGAATTCATGAGAAGACACAACTTCCCCTCAAAAAAACAAAGCTCTGTTTTTGCTGAAACGCAGAAGCAGGAAAAGTTTCTCCTTTGCCGTTCGTTGGTTGAGAACGACTCGAAGGAATGCGCTGCTTGGACGATGGTCAAGGGCCGCCAAGACCAGAAACTTTAAGCCTTAAAATGTAAAAAAAATAAATAAATAAATAAATGAATGAGTGAATGAAGCACAAGGTCCGGCTTAAAGATCAGGACCAGATCCGAGAGCAGGCTGGTTGAACTTCCTGAAGAAAACGTGCTAAACTAAAATTAAATCAAGCTAAATTTAAATCCACTCTAACTCAAAAATGATCTCCATAATTTTGTACCCAGATATCCCCTGGAAATGGAGCTGAGACCGGTTTGTAAATGCTCGGTGTGACACGATGCACTGGAGACGCAGGACTCTTACTGCAGACGGGGAGCAGATGTTACGGGTGGCATGGAAACCGCCGGGGCCCGTTTCTGTCCCAGGACAAAGCCGCCAGACGGATTCCCAGGCCGAACGACGTGAGTTACGGCAAGCGAGCGGGCAGAGAGCTCGCGCCTCTTCACGGGGAAGAAGCAGCAGCGATTTTCAGCCTGACAAAGAACTCGAGAAATACTGCCGTCGGTTTAAATGGCGTTCTTTCAGCAGGCCAGAGCGAGGCAGAGGAGCGTGTTAAAATTCATGATTTTCGACCAGAAGTTAAAAGGAGAAGCCCTTAGTCTTTAGCACACACACTCTCACAGACACACACACACACACACACAAACACTCACACACACACACACGCTCACACACACGCTCACACATACACACAAACACACACACATAGTCACACTCACACTCACACATACACACACACACAGTCACACTCACGCTCACGCTCACACAAACACTCACACTCACACTCACTCACACATATACACACACACACACACACTCACACTCATGCTCACACATACACACAAACACTCACACATACACACACACACACACACACATTCACACTCTCACAAAATGCGCTTTATGGTCCCCCCCCTCCCCCGACTCTTCACAAAAATCACAACACGGAAGGTACCGTTTCTAGGGGCAACGGGAAATAATTACAGTACGAATTGCTCGTTGGTGCCAGTGGGAGGGGGTAAAGTGGGGAGGGGGTGAAGTGGGGAGGGGGTGAAGTGTGATCACTCCTCAGATAGCACAGCCCAGGAGTGTCTTATAAACGCTCCAACATTTCTCTCTTCTGCCTCTCAGACCACAGAACATCTGCACATGAAGAGCTCTTCTCTGACCGACCAAACCACAGGTAGTGCAATAACGCAGTTAAATCTCACCATCGCAGAAGGGCCTTTAACTTCTCCTTGTCAGAACGCTTTATTTTTGTCTAGTGAAAACGCTGACCAGGCTCAATTTCGCGCAGTCGGAGATCAAGAACAGTTTGTAACATAAATACGCAATGTAGCCTGAAACTTGTTTCCTGGTTGGAAGCAGGCTGAGATATTAATTGGCAAAGGACAGGTGTTGCTGTTGTTTTTATTTTTATCTAAACTTCTCTTACTGAAATACAGGTACATGGAAGGACCTTGGTTTGCAGTAAGCACCGGTTGGGGTTTGACTGGTTAATACAATAGCCCTTAAACTAAGAATGCTAATGGACTCAACTCTCGAGATCAAGCAAATATTTTGTTGTTCTGTTTTGTCCTCACAGCCAGATGGAAGCAACATGGCCAGTCTTGGATGAAACATGTTCAAGAAACAACTTTGAATTTTAAAACCACTGCCTCTTTCACAGCTCATATTGAAGACAAACTTGCAGAACCAGATCAGAGTACAGCACTAGAGGCCTACAACCTATTCTGTATAGAGTTTTCCAACTTTATTTTAAGCTATTTAAAGTCCTGGATTTGCATTTCCAGTTTCATACTGGCAAAGTGACAAGTGATTCCTACAGTTTGACATCGATGCAAAGTTTTTATTTTCTTTTTTATTAGAACTAGCCGTGCGTCTTTGCTTCATGACATTATTTTGGCAGTCGCTTTTATCCAAACGATGTACAAAAGTGACGCCAATCGTCGTACAAGTACAAGCTGCCGATGTTGTCAGATATTCTCAACTTCTCCTCTCTCTCCCAGAAAGTCACTTCACATCGTTGCTACAGAAAGCGAGGGCATTGGGAAACAGCCTACGCGACTCAACGCACAGACGGCGATATGAAGCTCACGCGAACGTGTTGCGTCACAGTAGAGGAGGAGGGGCCGTTCCGGGGGGGGGCGGGAACAATGCGCCAGGAGAGCAGCCAGCTGGCCCGAGCCTTCCGCAGCTACGCTATTAAAAGCGCGCTCCGCGTGAGACAAAAGGCCGAGCCGGGACTGGATACTCTCGCGGGTTGGGACAAGGGGGTGTCATTCCACCCGTCCAAAATTAACCCCCCTCCAGCAACTGCTGGGGGCACACGCGTTTACAGAAATAGTGCAGAGCGCTTTTTTTTTTTAATATTGGGAAGATGCGTACGTAAAAAGTTTCGTTTCTCTTTTCTGAACTCGTTGAGGAAGTAAATACAACTAAATATTCCTATTTTTAGCTCTCTAAGGATGCTACTCCGACACTCTGCTCTTCCCCTAATGTTTACTCGCTGAAGGAAATGGCAGATTTGTGCACGCGCTGGTCTACTTCTGTAGCTGGCTCAGTTCTCAGACATTTCACGAGGGCCTACACGAAAGTGACCTTCCATGCTTTAGTCCTAGTCAGACAGGACTGGTCTTCCTCAAGGGTTTTCCACCTGACACCTTGAAATCTGTAACCTTCCACACCTAAACGGTTCGTCCATACAGGTGTTCCTTTAGGGAAGTGATATCACACCCAGGTGTTTTCCACTGAATATTAATTGACTTTTAAATATTCAGAGGCTGAGCTTACAGTCAGCTAATTGGAGACGGGCAAACTTGAGCCAATTATGCAGATGTTAAAAATACAGTGTGACATTTCATTTGCAAGATATTCCATTTACTCTGACAAATTAAAATTCCAAAGTTAAATTCCACAAAATGTGCTTTTGTTCTTTGTAACCAGGACTTTTACCCCCTTGTGCCTTTTGAGCTTGTTTTCCAAGAACACAACTTCAGAAGTGGAGGTCAGGCAGCCAGGCTGCATGAAACTGAAACAAATCCATAGGGGGTTTGCCAGGATGTGGCCAACCGTGGGTAGCACTGGTGTAAACAAGACCAGGTCAAAACCTAGTATATGGCTGGAGCCCTCCGTCCGACCAATGGTGTAACTTCATAACTTGGCCGACCAATGGTGTAACTTCATCACTCACTCAGTCAGTCACAGACATTCGCGTTTGTAGGGCTGGCCCCGCTGTTCCGGTCCAGTCAAAAAAAAAAAACCGGTCAGGGGAAATATATGCAAACTCTCTGGACTGGCAAATTTACACAGGGCTAGGCTACATCTAATGAGGAGCGTGGAGGAGATGGATAGGCCCAGCGTAGAGGGGATGGATAGGCCAAGCCAGGGCGGTTATGTGAAAACTAGTCCCGTGCGAACAGGCCCAATAGTGCTTTGAAAACTGCAGCAGGCTAGAGGTTAGAGTATTCTTAGCCGCTAAAAAGCGCTGTCCCGCCGTGACATTCTAGAACTTCAATGTGTCCTCTGGGACCTGGAGTAGATCCTCCAGCCCCCGGTACATTTAACATCCTGTTCGCTCCGTCTCCGCGTGACGCGTCTCTCGGACTTCTGGCCGGTGCTTACTGCAAACCGTGATCCGTCGTGTGCTTACTGCGAACCGTGATCCATGTCCTCCTCCAGTGAGAGGAGTTTAAAGAAAAATAAAAATAAAAACAACAACAGCAACACCACTCCTCTTTGCCAATTAATACCTCAGTTTTCTTCCAACCAGGAAACAGGTTTCAGGCTGCATTGCCTATTTATGCTACAAACTGCAGGAAAATTTAGCTGGGTCAGCATTTTCACCTGGGAAAAAAATGAACAGTTCCGACCTGCACGAGGGCACGTTAAAGCCCCTTTGTGATAGTGAGATTAAACATAATTAGTACACTACAGCAACAAGACAACCAAACTCGGGTTTTTAGAAAGTCTGAAGAGAGTAGATTTCAAAGCGAGGATTACTGGCATATTGTATCCTACGCCTCTTGCGTTTCCCCAGCAACCATTACGTGCGGTACTAATGTAAGCGAAGACAGTAATGCTCGTTTATGAGCCAGCAATAAAACACGGACGGGGAACACAAACCTGTTGCAATCAATAAAAATTCCCAACATGGTTCTAATTATGAAACTGGTTTGCAGCACACTGCGGTGACTAATCTGAAACTAAGAAAGCGGTTCTCTCTTATGACAACATGCCTCGACCCAATGTTTTAGGACCAAGTTGCCATTGATTTATTTATAACCGTCATATCTCTCAAAAAGCAACGCACAGAACGCCCCCCCCCCCCCCCCCCCCCCCAAGTGAGTGGTCTCCATTAACAGGGTGCCCACTTGACTTTGCAAAATGAAAAAATTATGCAGCCAAGTTAGTTAACATGATTCCGATTCTAAAAGTACGATGGTTGCGAAAACAGACTTGGGTCTAGTGCTCGAATAGAGGTTTTTTTGACGTTACCAGATGCCGATAGATTTTAAACTGAGAATAAGATTTGATTTATATATGACTTTGGTATTACCTATGATTCAGTTAAATCGGAGCGCAATTGCAACATCGTTAAAGGCGAGTGAAAGTCACTGCTAATTTCAAGATAAGCAATAATGACAAGTGTTCTGCCAGCTTTCACTTGCCCATCCCCTTACCGAGGAAGGGGCAGGGCAACTACAAAGAAAAAACGTCACTCGCTCGCTAGTTATCTGGTTAGCTCACGAAGTTATTTCCCCTCACAACTGTCCAAGTTCGTCCGTTAATTGCATTTAAGTTTTCTAACTACAACACAAGACGACGTGCATCAAATTATGCACGTGTACATCGTTGCTGGCCCGCAAACAAATGATTCTAAGTTATCGTACTTGTTATAAAAAATAAAAAAAACTTGAGGACACAGCAGGGCAACTGGCTAACTGCTCGGGGTGGGTCAGCGACAGGTAACCAGAATGTTGCAACTAGAGAAAGACGTTTAGAGAAAGCACTCACCCGCACGAGGTTGCTAACAGCAGCCTGGACTGCAGCCACGGGTCCGGTGAGATCTGGGATCGCTTTTCCGTCAACCTCACCTTCTTCATGCATGATCACTAAGTGGGATATCTGCTGAGCCACGGGCTCCAGGATACTCTCTATCGTCTTCGTATGGAAAACCGGCATTTTGAAAACTTAATTCCGTTCACCAAGAGAGAGAAAAAAATGTGTTTGCCAAAAGAGATAGTTTTATCCTATATCTATTTTCTTCTTCAGAGATCGCGAAAGTCCGAATGCCTTTCCCGGACAATTTCACTTTAAGGAGAAAAACTACAAGTCTCACTCCCCCTCCGACCGTCTACTGTGAGACTAGACCGTAGTTTGTAGGGAGTGTGCAACAGAAACCTTGAGAAACTCCATCGCCGCCCTCTAGCCAATAGGGGAAATCTCATTCGGATGGAAACGCGGAGCTGATTGGTGCGCGTCGACGCTACTCTCCATTCCCGGCCACCTCGTCCTACCTTTTTTCATTCGAGTTTGCTAGAGGAGTGAGCTCTTCCCAAATTACGTAATGCATTCTCATGCCCTAAAAAGGAAAATATTGGACCTGCCGTTGGGAAGTGAAAATTCCAGTGAGCAAAGAGGAATAAACTGATTTCGGTGACGCACACCGTTTGACACAAGAAGCGAGTGTGGCAATGCGCCCTGCGTGCGGAGAGTGCAGTTTAACTTTCAAGTGAAATCACTGCGCAATTTTAGCCTTTAAGATAGAACAACAACGGCGTGGCAGATGTAGTAGATAATATTGTTTCCTCAAAATTAATCTTAATTAGCTTTGAATGACAGGGTGATCTTTTTTTTTTTTTTTTTTTTGCAATACAGGGCAAATAATATGATAAGAGTAGCCTACTTCAACGTTCTTCATCTGATGTTATAGCCTAAATGTGTTATGCTACATCATCACAATCACCTTTCCTCAAATGCACTCAAAATTTTGTGGAAATAAAGCAGGTGAAACACCCGCAAAAACATTCTCAGATTGTCTTGCTCTTAAATTATTTCAGTATGAAATACTAGTATTTTTATTTCAATGAGTGAATGAAGAGCCTTGCCCATGTCTGTAGATTAAAAGTAAGACCGTGCATTCAGGAACTGATGAATGTAGACCTTGTCTTTTCGTGCCAAGCTGGGTGTGTTAAAAATGTCCTTGTGTGGGCGCAGACATTGCGTGTAGGTTTTTTTCTCTCTGTAGTTCCTTGTTTGCTTAACACTATGACTTCCATCAGCGCAACATCCAAGGATGCACTGAAACATGATACGGTGGCTGTGTACGTAAGTTCCAGGTGCTAGTGTCTTTGCTTTTCTCTGGCAGAGCCATGTTTAGACAAGGACAAACAGCCCTGGATTCTGTCACAGTAAATGCAAAGCTTGTATTTAGGATAAGAGGCTGGCCTGGGCTGAACTGCACTGTGTGAGAAAGTGATCAGTGCCTTTCAGAAAAATATAAACTGCAACGGAAGCTCGCTTCATCATTTGACAAGTGACAGACATCAAGCGTCACTGCTTTTGGTCTGAATAGGTGGTAGACAGGATGTTGGGTGGTGTTTATTTCTAAAGGAAGGTGTCTCCATATCATCTAACGGGTCAACCCTTTCTTCTCTGGATTGAGCCTTTCCCGATTCTTCAGTAATATGATCAGTTAGAAAGAGCAATGCGATATGGCAGCTGCTGGGGAAGTGTGCTGCTTTTATCGTGCGATAAACGTAAGCGCTAACATTGTCTACCATCCTGACGGTCGCAAGGCGTGGGATGGGTCGGCCTGTCGTGACCCTGCTTCCAATTATGGAAGAAACACAACTGTGTTTCTCTCTGACTGAACGTGGGGTTGAAACAGACCCAGCTCTACAGCGCTACAGCAGGAGAAGTAGAGATGTGTGCCGTTGTGTGAAAAGTGGAAAAACATCACAGCTTTGGTACTGAGAGTTTCACTATTAAACATAATGTGTTTTATCCCCCGGAATGCTATTAGTAGGAAGGAAGTGGTGAAAACATTGTGCAACTGCTTATGTGGATATCTTGGATCACTTTTGTGTTTTTATTATTTCAGAAAACACATATATCTGTTCTCCATTAACAAAGTCCATATTGCAAGGAAACAGGAATTTTAATTTCTTTTTTTACATAACATGTTCCATAGCATCCCTGTGTCCACAAGTCAATAGTGTGAAAGTGAAATGCACGTGAGACAATCGTCCATAAAACTACCTCATTCAAGCGGGCTGAGTTTTACCGTTGAACAGTTTTCCTAACTGTTTACACACTCTGCCCACCATACTGAGATGGCTTGTGTGTGCTGACAGTAAGCCCTCAAAAGACAGAAAAATATTTCAGATTCCTTTTCCTTCCCCAAAACTCTGAAATAATAACACTGGTGGATTGAAAAAAAGAAAAAAAACAAAACTTCCAGCCAGACCTGCAGTGGAATTCACACAGCCTCCCTCCAGAGATTATAAGGCAGCAGCCCCATTCCAAATAAGGAAGAGTTCAAAAAGGAAGAATTGGGGCCGTCGTTCTGTAGGGACGGTTTGTGTAAACACTGCGGGCTCGATGGAATACTTCTACTGCAGCGCTTCTTTGTAAATTATGCGATCTTTTTTTCTTCATGTGCAGCAGTTTACACACTGAGACATGAAAATCTACTCTCACAAAAAACACGGCTATTTTTAAGGGGAGCTGAGAATGTGGGTTTTTCCTGTCAGTATTAAACGCTGCCTGTGTGGCTTTTGGTATGAGCCACTGTCACCGGCTTCACCGCACTTCCTAGAAATGGATCCTCAAAATCTTACTGTCCTACCTATTGAGGTCTGTTACCAGTCTTTCACAAAGGATTACACATTCTCCATTGATGTGTTTCTCTTCAGCCTGTCTATGATGTTTTGAAGGCCATAACAAAAGTTGTTTGTCTTAAGGTCTTTGCGCTCTTGGAATGTACCGCATATTGCTTTGTAGAATTTCAAACATTGTTTATGGGAATTGAAATTACATTTGGAAAAATTCATGGATTTTATACTCTCTATGAAAAAAAAAAAAACATTCATGTGTATTATTGGGATTCCAAACACAAAGAGACAGACTGCTTTAACAGGCTCAGACTGAAAGCCCTTTCTCGAACCCATTTAGTACGCCTCCCGGATTGTGTTTGACAACAGAGCCATAAAAAGGGAGCTTTTGGCAGGGACTGAAGCTGATGAAAGTGTAGATTGCACTGCAGTGGCCGTGTTGCTGGGCTTATATGGTTTTCTGAAGTGAAAAACAGCAAGACTTATTGAAAGACTTTTTGACTTTTCTTTTTTAGCAGTTTAAAGTATCATTTTGTTTCAAACAAGAGTCAAACAAGGTGTCAGTACCTTCCCCTACTGTGCGTAAAAAACACAAATAAACGCATGTATGTTCACTGAACGGTGTGTGCCGAAGCTTGGAATTTATTTAACTCTGATGCGGCACGTTTAGATCTCACTGAGCCTGAGGCTGATTCTGTCTGCGTTTGGCAGTGTTGGCTGTGACATTGTGGGCCTCTAGAGGCGCGTCGTTCTGCCACAGGCACCAGGATGGAGGAGAATGCCGTGCACGTTTCAGAGTGACGCGCGGTGCCATACCGCCACAGACAGCTGTAGCCGCCACGGACGTGGAACGCAGATGAGAGGGCTCGTGCTCGGGTGCGCTGTGCAGGGGATCGGTAAGCCAACACCTCTCACCTGTCCTTCTGCCCGTAATAGCGCTGGTTGACTCGAAGAAACGAACTTGCGTCTGCCGAGATCACGAAACTCAGCGATCCTACATGGCCCGTAAGATCCCAGACCTTGGCTGGTCCAGTGGCGTAAAGACGGACACTTATTTTGAATGAACAAGGAATTAACCCTAAATTATGTCAAAGGAACCACCAGGAAAGGCAACTTGAGGGCAAACGTTATGATAAATGTCTAGAACGTGTCATTCAAAGTGTGGATAGTCTGCGAACGGAACGTACTGCATGCCTTACATCTCCTTACACATGTCTTTACAAACGCACACACACACACTCCGATTGACCAGTCTGCTCAAACACCGAAGGCTTCTCGCTGCTGTTTGCCCTTGTCTAATGGCTGTGAGCCAGCAGTCCTGCCTTGCTCCTCCTGACCTCCTCTGAGGGGACGCAGGAATGTTTACCGTGCCGGCCCATGGTGGGTGGTCCCACAGCCGGCCTGAAGGAGCTCATCTTTACCCATTTTAGAGCCTGATCTGTGTTTCCAAAATTATTAGCGATGCTCAGCACGCAAAGCTGAACACAGAACTAGTCAGGCATTTGCTACACCAGGTTCCATGCTGGGATGCTAGCTGCAATACCATAGATGTCATTTCAATCGAGAATGGTGGAAGATACGGCTGAGGCTGTCAAGTTCTTTGAAATTTGTGTACTAAAGACACCCACATCCAACATCTTCCTGATAAATAATTCAGCTGAAGAACATGAGAAGTGTCTTTGTTCCTTTCACTGTTTTCTGTTTTGCAATTTAAACAAAAAATTGTGTATTAAAAAATGCATTGATAAGTATCTTACTGACTCATACCTGCTGTTTTAGTTTTTTTTTAATTTAGCAAATAGCATCCCCTTGTGGCCAATATATCACCTACAACCCAAAGCAAAAATGATGGAAACCATTTTATACAAGGCTGGAGAAGTCAGACTATCATTATGAAACATCTATAATGGTCAGACAATTAGGGAACATCATCAGGAAAATACATAACACCATCTGTGACCTATATTATTATCACTGCATGCAGTTGTTTGTATACAGTAAGATGAGCAGCTTTACCAAAATGACTTTTCAGAAATTCATGGATTCTTGAAAAGGAGTGTGAGAAAAATCAACAAATATCTTTAGTACTTTAGCTTTAAGCTGGGGTTCAGTTCAATTTTATTTCCATTTGAATAAATCATTTTAAGTGTGACTCACATTACTTAAGTACCATTGTAAATTTCTTTGTTGTAGTGATGGTCAGTCCCAGACAGAAACAGTAACTGCCCATATTCTCACCCACAGGGTATATGATGCTGTCATGGCTAAATAGCAATGCTATCAGAGAGCATGCCTGCCAATGTACGTATTTTGAAATTTAAAGAGGACACTGCAGTATTGGGACAGGTGAAAAATTAGTAATGCAAAACAGTTACACATTAAAGTTAAAGCTAAAGAGAAAAATGCACAACAAATGAAGTCTCTATCCAGCGCTTCAGTCGGGTTTCTCTATTCAGACGGCACTAATCTCCAAATCATAACCGAGGATGACGTTTTCCTTCCATTTTAGAACAGCTGTTGCGTTCTGAATAATTGCCCTCTGAGAGAAAGTGGGTTTGATTACCCAGTAAATTAGGCTGCCTGGAAGTGGCCCGCTCGAGGCGTCCCGCATTTCGCGGAGGGAATGCCTCGGTGAAAGATGTGAAAAACGGGATTCAGTTCCCCCGCTGCACCCCGCCCCGAGGTCTGACTCAGCCCCCACCCGCCCCGCCCCACCCCAGGCCTTTCGCTTGCTGAAATGTCCGTTGTATTGAGTCACTTTCGGCCGTACGGTAGCGGGGAATAATGTTTCCATCCCACCGGAGTTCATTCCGGCGATAGTTCATGTGTAGCAGTCTTTCCCCCCCCCTCCTCGTTGGTTCCCATGACATAACCGTCAAAACAGAAATGTCAGGAGCAGCTGCTGCTCTGGGGGCCTCCTTTCCGAGGGTTTCCACTAATCCGGCGTTCCTGACGATGGAGTCATGACCGAGGTTAGGAATTCCCTGTCAGACAGAGAACTGCAACCTCCTGCCACTCCCCTCCCCAGAGCCCTTAACCTCCGCCCCCCTCCCTTCCACTCCCCCCCTCCTCCTCACACCACTGATTCAACACTGGAACCAATGTGCAAGCAAGGCCCCCTCCCATACTAAATAATAAATAATAAAACAAATAAATACTGCTTTATTTGTGGACTAATTAGATCAGTGTGCTGATTTACCCAGGGACAAACATGGTGGGGAAATCTCCATGGGGTGAGCATGAATGTCATCGTCCTTTTGCGAGATTGACAGGATGCCTGATTTCACACACGGAGGTGGCATTTTGGGAAAACATGAGGCAATGTTGTATCCAGGCAACTGTGTTTCCTTTAGCGGGGGCAAGTGTCCTTTGTGTGGTAGGAAACTCAGCTGGCCTGATGAGGAAATCACAATGCAACACTATCCAACAGGGATTATAAAAGCGAAAATATGTAGTCATAACATTTTTTTTTTTTTACATTTTTGAATTGAGAAATGGTCTCTCATTGCAGGAGACTGTGTCACCAGATCACCATGACATAACAGAAACCCCTCTCATAATTTACCCAGACTTTCTACCGCACAGTTGCTATTATCATTTAGCTTGAGTTTAACCATCACAGACACACTCCAAAAGAGATAAATTAATAAAAGTATACTGTATACCTCAAATATACCGCATATCAACATAACTGACTGAAAACCCAAAGAATTATGGGAAGGTATCGGAAGGGGCTTCTGTCAGATCTGATCTGATTTTCTGTACCAAGTACCAAGATTTAGAATTTTAAAAACATACAAATACAGAGGGTGAACGACTTATCTCTTTTATTAAATAAAGTCCTTGATCTGTTGTTCAAGTACCATGAAATCATATTTGACTCAATAAAATTTAGCATAATAAAAGTAATGAGTGAGTGTTCCATAGACGAGTAAAATGCTTTAACAACACAAACTTTATTGAACCTTGAAAAAAATCATATACAGGCAAAGTACACAAAGTTACAGAACACAAGTAAAGCTTTCACATAGAGGGGAACTTACAGATCCTCCGTGTGTCAATGTGCAAAGATATTTTACTTAGTATAATATAAAACTGTAAGTATCAGTCTAGTATAAAACATACAATATGCCATGTGGTATTGGATAATACGGTTTTTTTATGATAAAAAATACATATTGTGTTGCTGAAACATTCAAAAATACTGAAAAATATTTATATATTTGCACAGCAAATGCCCCATTAAAAATATGACCGTATGGCCCAGCCCTGCTCCTGTTAGGCCTGTCTCAGCATCTAAGAGTCTGAAGTGAAGGCAAAATGTCCTCCCGTACTGAGAGCATTCAAACCAATATGCAGTACTCACGTCAGAGTAATGAAAAAAGAGAAAAGAACGACAAACAAATGAAATATCTTGACAGGATGTGAGAAAAAAAGAAGAAAAAACTATGAAAATAGAGACAACTGTGCATGATGCAGCAGCAGTGTTTCACAAGTCCAAAATAAATAATCAAATACAAAAAAAAAACCGCCTTTCAGCATGTCTTCAAAATAACTTGAAACAAATCAGAATTTTTTCTAGTTTCTGATAATTTCCTGAGTGTTGAGTAATATTCAATTCACTTTTAAAGTAAAAAGTATGACAACAAAACAATTACACAAGTACTGTTCCTTGAAGTTACGCTACTATTTTTTAGCATCAGAACTTCATAAGCTACCAAATCTGCAGGATGGATGCGTCTAGCATTACATCTGCTGCGGGTAAATGTTGTTAACCTTCTATTACAAACACAATTCTTCCATTTTCATGTCATCGCAGTTTGCCGGACACTTGTTCAGAATAAGTTTTCTTTTAAAAATAATCTATGGCAGCATATTCTCTGGCATTATGTAATAACGGAAACAACTCCATTAGCATATAATCCTGGGTATGGTTTGATGGAATTCAGCAGCGGTGCTGTGCTACACCAGCTATTTTTTTTAAACTCAGAAGATGAGGTTGATTGACAGGAAGTGGATAGAGCTGGATCTGTGGATCGCCCGTTTAACAGCTGGGCTGCAGCTGGGCGGAGGCGGGTCACTTCTGCGGATACATGGAGCCCGCAGCGATGGAGGACAGGCCGGTCTTTCTCCCAATCCAGCGGTTATATTTGGTGACCCTGGTGTAGACTCCCGGGCGGAATTTCCGGGAACACCCCTCCCCCCAGCTGACGATCCCGAAGAGGAACAGGCGGCCATTCGCCTCGCACACCAAGGGCCCCCCCGAATCTCCCTGCGGGTGACACGGCAGCGGGACTGTCAGAACAAGGACGGGACGGACGCGGCTTTTAAAATGGTGGACACTGCGATGAGCATGATTATGTTTCACAATGTTTGCAAAATGCCATTATTCAGCACAGGCCACTCCACACATTTTGGATGCTGCTTGATGTATTTCTGGGTTTTATTAAATTGTTGTGTTCTCTCTTCTGGTTCCACACAAACAATGTTGAGACTGGAGTACAAAAAACTTGGACTAATAAGAATTTGATTAGAACTTTCAATGTGAGTGGGAAAAAAGCAAAATGGTGAAATACTGTAGAACACAAGGTTTTCTCATGACATTTCCAAGTTGTTAATGTTAATTTGATTTTCTGCATTAACGTTTGCAGTGAGCAGAGGTAGCATTGGAGGCAGAACATGCTGAAGGTCGTAAGCATGCAGTACCTTGCAGGAGTCTATTTTCCAGTCAGGACTGCCGGCACAAAACATGTTGTTGGTCACCATCTTTCCGTAGTAGTCGTTGCTTGTGCAGACGTCCTGGGACAAGAGCTTCACCGTGGCCTCTCGTAGGTACTGTGAGTTATGCCAGATCCCTGCAACGGGAAAAAGGTCAAAGGTCAAATGGAGATAACGGTTCTCGATGGAGCCTCGTCGCTTTGGGTAGCGACCGCGGACGAACAACAGCCTCACCTTCCCGCTCTTTCCCATATCCAGCGATTTCACAGGTGACCCCCGCAGGGAGCATCTGATTGGCTGGGGGCAGGCAGACCGTTCTCACCGAGCCGGACTCTTCCGCACACCTACCATCATTTCCGATTATCTTCAGCAAGGCTGGAAAACACCAGTGCAGGACACTGAGTGATATAATTACCTCACTTACTTGCTTGGCCATTTATTATCTATCTTCAGGATGATAAAATATTGTTGATATTTTTCATATTATCCATATAATTTGCTGGAAATGTATTGAAGCAATTAGGGGTTAAGTACTTCACTTATTGGTGTAGGACAGGATATTTTCTATTGGAAGATAATAAGAGCTAGGACTGATGCAGTATAGGTATGGGTGAAATTACTTAACTTTGGCTTCACCTGCCTGAACTGCCTTCCTGGTCTATAGAGTATTTATATTTATATTAAGAAATTCATAGTTGTTTTATAGTATGTTTTCAGATAAGAGCTCTGCTTTAATGCATATGACCTGTAAAGGACTACAAAAGGAAGTCTAACCGATATCATTGTTGTAGTTTCCGTCACTGTTGTCGAACCCGTGGTGAATAATGAGTTCATCCACGCGGAACTTCTGTTCTCTCTCGTAGTCGGTCTCATTGACGGCGTTCTTTCCCAAAAAGACGGAGAGGCGATGAAGTTTGGTTTCCGTGCTGTGATGAAACGAGAAAAAAAAAACAAAATAACACTAAACACAAGAGAATTCAAAGGCCACTCCCGTGCGGAATACTCAGTCAACCAGGAAAACAAACGCATCTGCTCCGACGGAAATAAAAAATTACAGTTAAAGGTCATTGCAGCCCGCGGATGTGCAGCTCCCGTTATTCAGTATAGGAAGTCAATTGAGTGGTAAAGCGGAACGGATGTATTTACCCGTCTGGGAAGCAATGGGCTGCCGTGACCACCCAACAGGGAGAGATGAGGCTGCCGCCGCACTTAAACACTCTCTCCGAGAATCGACCCCTCCAGAAGATGGACGCGATCCATGGGTGCGACTCCACCGCGGTGACCTTCCCCCCGACGATCTTCAGCAGTTTCCCGGGCCTTTCTCCACATCTGGAGTCTGTCGGAAACAGGCGTGGACACTGTCCTCATGAAAAAAGCTGCCATTTCACAGCTGCAAAGACACAGTCATTCTCCACTGGGATGTCTCAAAACGTAATTGATGTAACATATGCTGTTTTTCACATCGAAAGAAGTTGCAGTAACCATTAATTTCCACACTTGGGTGTGTTTCCAAATTGGCTAGTATGTGTCATCTACTCTGGTAAATGTTTTGAAAACTGACCTTGATTTCCATAGATCAGTGTCTACCTCTAGATGTTAGCTCATAAGTTTCCCTATAGTTCCAAAATGAGATTGACACGTTACTTAATGTTATTTAATACATTAAAACTGGCAAAGATCTGCAAAAAGCACCGGTTTCCTTTGTGGAAGAGTAGAATAGTAACCCACCTGTTTCTGCTCTGCTTGGTTTGTGTAGACTTTGTGGACCAAAAAAGTCTGCAAGGAGACAGAGAAAATTATTTATTGAATTCTTCAATGTGACTTATTGAGCATATAGCAAATGTCTTCAGATTACATTCACATCTAATGTTACTGAACCTTATTCATTTCCGGCCTCAAAACAGCCACGTTGTTTCCTATTACATATATGTACATATTATGTAGAAAAGACTGTCAATACTAGCTTTCATAAGAGAATATATCAATTTAATAAATGCTTGCACTATTCAAGCAGTAATGCTGAACTCATCACCAGCTGATGGAATCGTTGTCATAATGCATCTATATCTATATTTATGTTTACAGTCTATAGTTTCACAAGAACAAGAGCTGTTAGTGGACACTGATATAATGATATTAAACTGTTGGAAAGATTGTCCATCTTCCACCTGTCCCACAGTCCTAACTGTGTAAGGAGAAGTCCAGAGTTTGCACGGCCTGTATATCTGTCCTTCTCCGTCATTCATGTGTGGTATTCTGCCTTTTGAGTTCAGTCCGGATTTGTCGTACCTGAGTAAACTGTGGAAGGGAGGGAGCGTGCTGTTCGCCGATTCAGCTCATTCTGTGAGGAACAACAATGTTGTCAAGAAAACAAAATTATAGTAGCGGGCATATTTCCTGAAATGAAATATTGTTATTTCAGGCACATATTATAAAATAAACTATGGGGAGAATTCCAGATTTTTTCCCATTTTTTTGTATTCAGAAAATGACTGAATGTGTTTTGGATTAGTTACATAAAAGCTGGTTTTGGAGGTAAATGAAGGGAGATTTTACTGGGGTTTCTATTTGATTTAGATCATGCATAGAAATCACTGATTTTGAATGTGCCAAATACATATATAGTCAAGTTAAAACACTGAATGTGAGAAACATTTTACAGCTGAAAGCTTTTTGTTAGACATGATTTTTCAGACAAAAATTTCTTCCTTACCACTTCAAGGGAAGAGATGATTTCCACAAATGCTGTTAGAATGAGTAACAATTTCATCCTTCTGAAAAATTGGCTCCTAATTTATATGGAATTTCTGAAAATGAGCAATCAACAAAAATGAAATCCTTTAGTAAAGTAAAATATATGTAAAATATTCTTACATATAACAACAATACAATTATTTGGCAAACAGGCTGTTATAAAATAACAGTACAGTGTACTGTCCGTACGGTGAATTCAGATCTACATAGCTTACTTCTTCAGATTAACTTCATATATACCGGAAGAGTAACTTAAAATTTTACGTCAATACTTACAACAATTGCTGTTAAAATTGAATCTGCTGTCAGATTCAATACTTGTTAATAAGCTGTATTAGTTATGAAACCGCTTCATTTATCATCCACTTGGAACATTTTCCTGATCAAGCCTGCTAGGGTACTGGTATTAATTAATGAATTAATGTTTGAAGCAGAAAAGAAAAAATTTACTGTCACAAATAAAAAATAAGTATTTTTGCCTGAGCATACAAAATAACATCCTTAGAAACACATAACACAAATATAAATCGCTACATTTTTATGGTGCCCAATTCATAACATAAACAAAAAAAATGCTGAGCTTGATTTATACTGAAAAATCAATCACAGAATTACATTTCAATGTTCGGCATTTGTAAAATAAAGAAATTAAAAGCAAGCATGAGGCCAGCATGAATGGAACATAAGCTTGCCAGGACACGCTTCCCATAAAAACTTTACAACTTAGAATGTAACCAAATCTTATTGGTAAATAAATTAAAAGCATCAAGATACTGTGTTGTTAACCCAATACCACAATATAATCACACCTCTCATTCTAAATGAAAAAGAGAACATAGACCTCTGAGCTGTTATACATTTTTGTCTGAGGCCGCAGCATGTGGCCTCAGTACAATGAAGGAAGCAATAGCCTCTTGTTGCACAAATGGTTTCCTTTCGATAGGCTGAGAAGCTTACCTGCTTATGGAGATCAGGGTTCAGAGGTTCAGATCTTTGCAGCTTCAATTCAAGCACTTGTTCGGTCCCTGTTCTGCGGCATAGGCAATTCCTTATAAACGCGGGGAAGAGATGTGATTGGTCGATGGGAGGGCCCGTGATTTGTGTGGGACATGTGCCGGAAGGCATGTGCGGATGGCTGTGACTGCAGGGAAGCAGAAACTCGATCCGTGATTCATATGTGATGATGAAAACGACGCCCCCTCCACAGCTTGCCACTTCAATATGGGGAAGGAAACTAGCCTTAAAAGGAAAATATGTTTTTCAAGGCATCATGCCTACTGGTCTAATATTCCCCCTCAGTCGATGTAAACTATGAGATATACACTGATATTCTTATGCCTACTGGTCTAATATTCCCCCTCAGTCGATGTAAACTATGAGATATACACTGATATTCTTATTTCTAAGGAACTATTATTATTACTACTACTACTACTACTACTATTAATAATAATAATAATAATAATAATAATAATAATAATAATAATAATAATAATAATAATAATAATAATTTTCCAAAGTCAATGTAAGTCATACACACCACATGTACTCAGTCATATCTTGATTAATTATAAACATGAGAACCCAAATGCTTTCATGTCTTATGTTAGCAACCATTCAAAACATTCCTCATTGGCTGCGGGCAGTAACGCGTTGGTGTACAGTGAACTACCGCATGTGACTTAGCGACACAGGGTTAAAAACCAGAGGTGTCAGAGGGTGCCCATCAAGGATGGTAAACGCAGGTCAGAGTTTCAAGTGCCACCTCGCTGCATTTGCCTAAATAAAAGAAACAGGCATTCAGGCCCTCTGACTGGTGCCTTAGTCATACCATTCATGGCATGCAACAATAGCCGTGTGCCAGCTGGGAAATGATAGATATTATTGGTGCCATGTCAATGTTAATTCTTACGATTGAATAACAATATTTCCTGGTTCTTACCACAATAAACAACCAATTATATTATCACTGTGAACAAAGGTTTAACAAATGGTTTAACAAACATTTAAAGAATGCATACTGACAACAAGAAGATGAACATTGAATATTAATATAAATGCAAACGTAAATATGCAATTCATATACCTTACAGCAATGCGTAAAGTTCCCTGTGGTAGCAGATTCTGTTCACCTTAAGTAAATAGAGAATGGAAAATAGAGAGAATGCAGGGCTCACTTTCAGTACAATATTTATGCATTAATGTATTGTATGTGTGGTTGGAGAGTTGTAGAGGCCATGTTGACTCATATGTGCGAATATATGTTAGTGAAGACAGTTGTCAGCATTATTAAAGAAGACTGTTGAGAGCATAACAAGGAAGGAAGCCTGTCACAGGAAAATGCACTTCTAACTCTTGGAGGGCATGAATCATCAGTCTAAAACCTCAAAATAGCACAGCTAAAGAACATAACGGCAATTTTTGTTCTTCTTTTATCACTTTACAAAGCAACAAAGGGAGTTGGGCATTATAAACACGTGGGAGTTGGGCATGTATGGCAGAGAACATAATGATAATGAAAATGAATATGTGTTAAAAAATAATAATAATAATAATTATAGCCCAGGCATCCATCCCTAATTTAGAATGTCAAATTGCATAATTTCCTCCCCAGTCTTTGCAAGTTATGTAACATTAAAATATGCTGAATAAGCAACTTTATTTTTACATTAGCGCAAATGCCTCACTGGGTATGTTACTCATACCATAATCCTCACGTCAAAAAAACGAAAAAAAAAACAAAAAACAAACAAACAAAAAAAAAAACCCATCAGTTTACAGCCCAATCAAATCAAGCAGCTCAATTGAAACAAAACACATCGTCAGGTGTGACTGCTCAACAGGAATGTTCGTATGAATGTCAGCTAACATCTTTATTGTATGAAACGGTTTATGAAAATAGAACAACAGAACAATGCTAAAAAACCCCGGCGTTCAATGACTCGCACGCCTCAGTCAAGACGAGAGACTTGCTTGATTTCGCAGTGACGTCACTTCTGCGGAAAGTACAGTGCAGAGTCGCCAGCGCCAAGCAGAAAAATATGTGGTGGACATTTTATTTCTTGTAAATATGAAGGGCTGATAAACAAGATCTGCTATTTTAGGTTTCCTCCATAACTCATAGATTCACTGGGATTTAATTTATAGCCTACAGGCGCGCACTTATTTTTCTAGGGCTTTTTTATCCACCGCATCAAGTTTGTTTACGTAACGTTTGCTAGCTAGCAGCTAGTTGACGGGCCTAGCAAGCGGTAGAGTAGCCAGCGCTAACGCTAGCTAGCTAACTAAACCCAGAAAAATGGATCTTAACGTCCTGGTGTGAATTCGTTACAAAGTAAAACATTAATTGGATGTCGGTATTTAATCTGAGGAAAATAGTATAACTAATCAAGGTAAGGGGACGACGTTGCAGTTGTGAATGTTTATGAATCATTTTGCTAGTTAGCTGCTAGCTTCTAACTCTGGTGGTGGTGGTTGAAGCTTTAGCAACGTCACTTCTGGGAAAGACAGGGCGGTGTGTGAGAAGGGTAGCGCCTGAAAGAAATAACCGGAGGTGGGGACAAGATAAAGGCTATAAAGGACTACTTGAGTTTAATTTCAAGGTGCCCTTTTTGATATTCTAGCTATCTGTATGCTTTTATCTCGCTGTATCTATAAATCAGAGCATGTTTGTTTACATAGCCAGTCCAGGTATACCTAGCTAGCGAACTATGCAGGAGCTGCTGACAGCGTTTAACTCGTCAGTTTTTGATGTTCACGGGACAAACACGATATTAAGACAATGCATCTTCGACTTCATGTCTTCATGTCTTCTAGTTTGAACTTAGTTGTCAAACTTGCTAGCCACATTGACAGGCCTGCGACAAAATATGGCCAACTAGCTTTCTAGGTGTAACATTAATAAATCTAACTTAAGGGAAACGATGTGATTGAACAGTATTGTTGTAGTCTAACGTCGGTTACATTTGCGAATGCTAACATTAATGTGAATGATAGGAATGTAGCTAGATAGGTCGCCCCAGTTCTCTGTTGCAAATGGCAGTGTTGGTTTATGTTCCTGGAAAACATGCCTGAAATGCCCTGATTGTCAACAACTGCGACTAGTGAGTGCTACAAGTGCTTAGAGTATACAAGCGTCGAGCGGATATTCTAACCTCAGCGGCACGCCTATAGCAGCTCCACCACGCCTATAGCAGATCCACCACGCCTATAGAAGATCCAACACGCTGCTCAGTGATGGCAACGTTAGATACGTATTGTTTGATGAGGTACAGAAAACGGTGTGACATTAAGTGTACTGGTCTTATCTCTTTCAGCCCAGAATGGAGAGACCCCCTTTCAGGCAGAATCAAGTGTGTGGACTGTGGGAGATGAAAGAGAGGTTGGGGACAGGAGGTTTTGGTCACGTGTATTTGTATCAGCATCAGGTGAGTGTTACTGTTGAAGTGATGTCTGTTGCTGGTCTGATGTAATACATGCTCTCTTTTGCACGCTGCATGAATTAGCTTTCACTTTGAAGGATGTCAATTCATGTGGTTTGATAGAGGTAATTAAGTTGATGTATGACTTAACTTGCTCTATTTCATGGCTAGCCAGATTTTTTTCAGTGATGTAGACTTGTCTGTCTTTTTTCTTTTGGTACAGATGATAATTTCAGTGAACCCGACTTCATGTGTTTGTTGTTTGTGTTCGTTGTTTTAGGAAACCTCTGAGAAAATCGCAGTGAAGTTGTGTCGCCTGGAGCTGACACCAAAGAACAAAGACAGATGGAGCCGTGAGATTCAAATCATGCAGAAGTACGTTTGGAGAGGCCCCGCTGTTTAAGAATTATTACCTGCCTTTCTTTCCCAGCTTGGTTCTCTTTAGTGCCCTGGGAACATGGAATGATTCTAACAGCCAAAAGCCCTGTGATTGATGTCACATGCAGAATGCAGTGCTGCAGGATAGAGTACACACAACATCAGTATTCAATATTTGCTGGCAGAGCTTGTGCTTTATATGCGAGTCACCTCAAGGGTCTGGCTTGTTAGCAACCAACCAGCTAACTAACTAAGAAATAACTCGATCATTCACTTACTTACTCAGGTTTAGCAGGATGAAGATTGTCCACAAGGGGGCGCTATCAGCACTCAAGTAGCTGAATGGTGCTTTGCGCCAACGGCACTGTGTCTTTGTTGGCTTAAACTTTTCAGCCCACATATTTACGATTTGAACTCGTACAGGTATAATAATGATTTATTTGATGTGGATGCTGTGAAAGTGAACAGCTTTGCTTGTGTGTTAAGTTCGGTTTTTTTGTTTTCGTTGAACAGGCTGGATCACATAAACGTGGTGACAGCCCGGGACGTGCCCGAAGAGATGAAACCCATCGCCCTGAACGATCTTCCCCTCCTGGCGATGGAGTACTGCTCCAAGGGAGACCTGAGAAAAGTGCGGAAATACCGTCTTCTGCCATCTCGTAGAAGGCAGCCATTTTGTTCACATTGTACCCTAGTTTTTGCCCGTGAATGTTTAACCGTCTCTCTGCGCTTTCTCTAGATTTTGAGCAAGCCGGAGAATTGCTGTGGAATGAAAGAGAGTGAAGTCCTGTCCTTACTCGGTGATGTTGGTATGTGTTCTAGAGTCTGTTGCACAACTACATTACTCGTGCAGTCTGTAACACGAATAGGCGAAATGGGGGGGTTTCCATATGGCCAGTTCCACTTCTATTGAAATGCAGAATGACTCATTTTTTGCCGGTTGGGTTTTCCACTGTATTTTTTAGGCTTCGTATGATTTATGAAGTACAAAGAGAAGAAAGTGCAGTGTATAGATGCTCTAACAGACCATGTTATTATTATTATTATTATTATTATTATTGTTATCAGATAGATATGGACAGTAATCACAAAGGGCCCAGTGAAGGTTGAGGATGTGGCGTGTGTTTCATGGTGTCTTTATGTCTAAACGGCTGTAAATCCGTCTGTTTCAGGGTCAGGCATTCAGTATTTACATGCAAACAAAATTATCCACAGAGACCTGAAACCAGAGAACATTGTGCTGCAGGACATCAATGGGAAGGCGAGTGGAGCATAATCTTTCCGGAAAGATCTTTCTGTGGTTACGCATTCAGATTTAAGTAGCGTTCTGCAGATCAGCCCCTGAGATGGAGACTGGTTTACTGAGACAAAAATGCATTGAGGAAACCTGTAGATTTGGTCTCTGTTTATTTAGTGAATTAATTTATTCTGTATTTTTTCATTTTTTTCTACATGCAGTTAGTTCACAAAATCATAGATTTGGGTTACGCCAAAGACCTCGATCAGGGGAGTCTCTGCACGTCCTTTGTGGGAACCTTGCAGTACCTGGTGAGTACGGGCACCATCTCTGAGTCTGATTAATTTAGCACGATCATATCTGTATGTGACAGTTCCCCTTTGAGTTAGAGGCAGGGCTATTTGCTGCCCGTCCTGTGTGATCTGTGATTATCCGCTTTGACAGGCGAATCTGAGCAGGTGTTGTTTTGTTACTTTGGCAACACTATATTTATTTGTCAGAGAGCTGATGTCTATTGAAGGTTCCAAAGTCCCGAGGCCTGGGATCAGACCTCACATGGGCCGATGCCCACTGTGGGTGGCAGCCCTGCAGGATGACACCTGATTGGCGGTGGCGTTGCCCAGGGTTACAGAGGGGTGCATTTGACTGGCACTTGGCTGGGATATACATCTCATCTTTCCCCAGGGACCCTTTCTATTGATTGAGCAGTTTTAAGTTTCCAAGTTTGCCTGTTATTGAGGGGAAAAGGGGGGGGGGGGGCAGTTTGATTTAATAGGTGTGAGGGCATTTTCCTGTAATGCTCTGTGCGATTACTCTCTTCTCTTTAAGTGTCCGGTTGTGCTCACAGGAATGTAACTGCGCTGTTTCAGGCCCCCGAGCTGTTCGAGAACAAGCCTTACACGGTGACGGTGGACTACTGGAGCTTCGGCACCATGGTCTTTGAATGTAGCTGTGGCTTTCGCCCCTTTCTGCACAATCTGCAGCCTGTGCAGTGGTGGGTTCCTGTTCTCCTCAGGTGTTGTCAAAGCGTGTGCATGTGATGTAAGACCTAGCAGCCAGTTTCTGAGTTCATACTGAGGCCACTGCTAAAGGCGCAGTTAGTAGTATTTGCACAGTAGTATTGAGTACAAAGTAACTGAAAGGCAGGCTGGTATTGCTCTTTGCACTGTTAAACACCTAAATGCACAAAATGGGAAGCAAATCAATATTTTTTTCTGGAATAGCAGGTAGCATATTGTGCATTTTTTCATTTTAACAAATAGTTTTTTAAATAGTCAGTGATCTGCTTATAAGAAGATTTGCTAATATATCCTAAAAATTAGACCCAATATTTGACAGTTAACCATGCATGGTTTGTGGAGTGTGCACATAGGTGCACAGTGTCACAGTTTTCAAGTGGACTGTGAAAGCTGTAGCACATTTCAACAATTGTTTCCCAGCTGATGGATCTCAGTAGGAGCAAAAGCTTCAGGAAACCCTGAGAGATCCTCACTCTGCCTCACCAAGAAGCTTAGTCAAGTGACATCTCACGCAAAATGATCATGGATACCTTTCCGTTCTTTGTTACAGAACAGAGTAAACGCGGTAGCTTTTGCTGTATATAAAGTACTACATAAAAGAGAATATGACTGTATTTAGCTGATAAGAAACAACAAACCGGTGTGAATTTAACTCTCCGTTAATTTTTAATTCAGTTGTTCTGAAAATGTTTTATAGGACCACTAAAGTGCGCAACAAAGGGCCAAAGGACATCATGGCCGTGGAGGAGATGAACGGGGAAGTGCGCTTCTCTACGCACCTGCCCTACCCCAACAATCTGAGCAGGTCGGCACACGGAACGAGAGTAACACAGAATAGCACCCTGATCTGAGGTCTGATCGTTTCTGAGCTTGGCTCCCGCGTGCCCTGCACTGAGCTCTTTATCCCAGCCGGAGCTGTGTGTCTGCAGGACGCTGTCGGAGCCCCTGGAGGTTCTGCTGCAGTTGATGCTGAACTGGGACCCGGTCCAGAGAGGAGGGGGAACCCATCCAGGAACGCAGCAGCCACAGTGCTTCACGGTTCTGGACCAGATTCTCAGCATGAAGGTGAGCCCGACGGTTCCCTCCCCAGCACTGCTGCAGGGACAGAAACCCTCTTTCTCTTTTGGTTTATTGTTTCTGATTTTTTCAGTTTTTCAGCTAATCTGCTCCGCACACTGCATCTTGCGCAAAGTCTTTAACGAAACAGCACAGACGTTTCATTTTGTGCTATTTAATGATCTCGTGCTCATTATTTTGTGCTATTTAGTAATTTAATAAAATAGTTTGTGCAAGATACAGCGTGCGAGTCTTTTCTCCAAGTACTTGTTTTTTTTATCTATTTATTTTTTATTTTGATCTGAGTTGAAATGAACATACCAGCCCAGTAACCCCTTCAGCCCTTGCTCAGTCCTAGACTTCATCATGCTTCATAGCCCTGGTGTACGTCCTCGGGTCTGAGGAGAGGACCAGTCTGCTCACCCAGCTCCTCTCTCTGACCCCAGGTAGTGCACATCCTGAACATGACCACGGCGCAGATCCACTCGTTCCAGCTGGCCCCGGACGAGAGCCTGCACAGCCTGCAGCAGCGCATCGAGGCCGAGACCAAGATCGACCTGCTCAACCAGGAGCTGCTGCAGGAGACGGGCGTGATGCTGGACCCCCGCAAGCCCGCCGCGCAGTGCGTTCTGGACGGAGTGGTGAGTTCCTGTCACGCAGTGTGTGCTGTATGGAGTGGTGAGTTCCTGTAGTGCAGTGTTTGCTGGACGGAGTGGTGAGTTCCTGTAGTGCAGTGCGTGCTGGACGGAGTGGTGAGTTCCTGTTGCGCAGTGTGTGCTGTATGGAGTGGTGAGTTCCTGTTTATCTGAGCAGAGCGCTTCAGTGGAGGATCTTTCCACTGCTGGTCCTTTGGGCGGAATACTGGGCTGCTAGTGGTGTACAGTAGTGTAGTGCTGCTCATGTGTGTGTCGGTGTGAGAATATTCACGCTTGTGCTCTCTCTGTCCGGTCTACAGAGGGGCTGGGACAGCTACATCGTCTTCCTGTTTGACAAGAGCCTGACGAAATACTCTGGCCCGTTCACTGCCAGACCGCTCCCAGATAAGGTCAATTTCATCGGTAAGTGTTCACCGCTGATGGTCAACTCTCCAGCAGTATGCATTCCGCACAGGTGCATTGGGTGTGTTTCATCGGCTGAAGATTCAGATAAAAACAGGTCACCATTTTACTGGGATTGTCATACACAGTTCAGTCAGTGCCATTCTGTATGTAATTAGTATTTACATGCAGTTTGTGTATGTCTGTGATTTTTGGTGTAAGTGTCACTGGCCTTCCTTCCTTTCTAGAAAGTTCTCTGTGCATTTATAATTCAAAACAGTAGTACCTATCAAACCCCCCCCACACACACACACCCACCTAATGTATTTTCTTCCTCTATATTATTTGAATAAGCCTGTTTGCGTATTTTGCCACAGTGCGGGAAACCAAGACCCAGTTGCCCCTGACAACGCTGAAAAAGGTGTGGGGGGAGGCGGTGAGCTACATCTGTGGCCTGAAGGACGACTACAGCCGCCTGTTCCAGGGCCAGAGAGCGGCCATGTGAGCTACTTTACTTTCCATTACCGGCATTTAGCTCCTTACCCATTATACTACACTGCCGCCCTGTTAGACCAGGCCTAGTTACTCAGAGAGACCTGCTAGACCAGGCCTAGTTACTCAGAGACATGTTAGACCAAACCTGGTTACTTATAGAGACCTGCTCCCTCAGCTCCTGTTAGACCAGGCCTAGTTACTCATAGAGACATGTTAGACCAGGCCTAGTTACTCATAGAGACCTGTTAGACCAGGCCTAGTTACTCATAGAGAACTGTTAGACCAAACCTGGTTATTTATAGAGACCTGCTCCATGAGCTCCTGTTAAACCTTCCTACTCAGCTCCTGTTAAACCTGCCTACTCCGCTCCTGTTAGACCAGGCCTAGTTACTCAGAGACCTACTCCATGAGCTCCTGTTAAACCTGCCTGCTCAGCTCCTGTCAGACCAGGCCTAGTTACTCTTGGAGGCCTTTGTGTCAGACCGTACGTGTGAGGGCTGCTGCTGTTCTCCCCTCACTGTTAGGCTGAGCCTCCTCCGCTACAACACCAACCTCACCAGGTGCAAGAACCACATGTTCGCCGCCTCGCAGCAGCTGAAGGCCAAGCTGGACTTCTTCAAGAGCAGCATCCAGTACGACCTGGATAAGTACAGCGACCAGATGCATTTTGGGATATGTGAGTTGAAAGAAGATAATCTCGTTGTCGATTTCTCAGTGAGAAATGTTATAATATTGTATGTAGGTTTAGTGTGTAAAATTTGTGTTATTATCATCACTTGTACTTTTAATTATTACGCTATTGTGAATAATATTTAATTATTATTTATCTTAAAGCCTCTGAAAAGATGCTGAAAGCTTGGCAGGACAATGAGGAGAAGGCAGCTGCGTTTGCACAGGTACTGGTCTAATAAATCATTTCAGAAAACACTGCACTGACAGTAGACATCACCCCGAAGTGTATCGCCCTTCCACTGCAGTGTGTGTTTCACTGAAGTGAATTCAGTTTTCCCTGAGGACATGTACAATACCAGTAAATTTGTGTGCGCTGTCAATAGTAATCAAGTCTAC